>NC_135549.1:13707341-13712341 GCF_964340395.1 Glandiceps talaboti
ACGTAGAACGACCATGGTATATAATCGATATTTTCTGTTCAAAAACAAACAAGCTTAGCTTGTGCATGGTATAATTAATCATTTTTTAATGATAAACATAATATAATGATTGCAAAACTACTAATTTAAACACAAGTTTTGAACTTTGAAGTGTTAGATATCTATTTTTTGAAAAAAAAATTGCCATCTTATGAACTCAAATTATTCATGTTCCTCTCTTGAACTAATGTGACATATCCCCTTGTTTATTTTTTTTAAAGTTATAATAAAACATAATCTAAACAATTATTGTTTTCTGTTTTCAAACTGACGGAATAGTGCCAGGTTCATCC
The DNA here is from genome assembly GCF_964340395.1 of Glandiceps talaboti. Taxonomy (NCBI): domain Eukaryota; kingdom Metazoa; phylum Hemichordata; class Enteropneusta; family Spengelidae; genus Glandiceps; species Glandiceps talaboti. The sequence goes on from NC_135549.1 coordinate 13,707,674, forward strand.
ATAGAATTAGAAGTTTGGTTCCCGTCTTCGTCGTATACTTCATATGATACATATGAATAAGTTCTCATTCAGGAGAGTAAAATTGTTGTAATTTTGGAAAATTAAAGACCGTATTCAATTACTCTATCATGGCTTTAAATTACGTGTATGGTTTGACATGTTATGCTTTTTAGAGACCTCCTACATGTTATTATAAATTCAAAAATGTTTTCACTGTGGGAGAGGGTGTCACCCTCCTCACTAATAGCCAGCACAGTGATGCTGTCTCCCCCTCCCCCACCATTTAAAAAAATCTAAATACAGTGTAGGGAAGAGCCTGGCTGGCGTAGTATCCCCTAGTATAGGTTAGAGCTCAATATGAGATTTCTCCTTGTGAAGCGCACACAACCATTTGTGAAATCCCTTATGGATTCTGAAGATTGTCAATGTTACTTTTTTTTTTTAAAGATAATAACCTTATAATAATGAAGTGTATCGGTTTACCATACAATTGCCACATCTGCAGCGTGGCGGAGGGGGGGGGCATATAAAACTGTGTAACGTTCGGCAAAATTCTTGGGTTTAAGTGGGGGGGGGGGGCATGAAATTTTTTGAGAGCCTAAGGGTATATGCGAAAATACTTTTCCAATTTTTTCCTAACCCTCCTCCCCGGCCGTAAATTGTGTTCGTTCCCTTAAGGCATACAGCATCAAATTCCTTACATCACTAGAGTTCAGTAAAAAGTATCAAAAAGAACAGATCTCAGAATGATGTAATACGTCGCCTTCGTTCGTTCATTTACGCACGTGTTGGCATATAGCAGCCAATGTAATGACTGTGCATGTCATTGAAGTAAACGATCCATTGTACACTCGGGTTGTTGTCGATTGTAATGGGCAAACATAACTGATTCTAATCAGCTTATTAATTGGAGATACATAATTTATCAAATAGCCCTACACACTTTCAATGTTTTGGGGATTCGATATACCGAGGCAATATTTTTTTGCATACCTAGACAATGGAAATATCCATGCCAAGATCGGGGTCATGACAAAGGTCACGTGCGTCAGTAGACACTCCGATAAAATATATAACGTGTCCACAGCAAAAAATGTACACAGTCTGTAATTTGCCATAATCATTATGTACATTTGTATTGTATTGTACGACCACACTGATGACAGTACACCTATATGGAATACCCTATTGTCATATGAAGGGTTAAAAGTTGCAGGAGAGCTCAGCACCTATATGCATATATAGACCAACGAAAAGATTTACTACATTTCTACATGTCATTTTCAGGTAAAGCGATCACTGACATCTGCCTAAGGTTGGAAAAAAAACGAGTGCACCAATTCAACAAGTGTCATGAAAAGGTTAACTTCTGTAAAAGTCCTATAGACGCCAGATCTATGCAACATTGGTCACGTGGTAACGCTAACATGACAGAGAGCTCTTTGTCGAATCTTAGAGGCTGAATGCATATTCATAAATATACCCCTTGTTTACGGGGTTAAACTCATGGGAAAGTGTTTGGGGTATACTCATTTTCTGTCATTGGAGGGTTACTGAAATATTGTCACCAAATGTAACTGTGATATTAACATAACCTGACTGGCAAGAAAAAATATACCTCGGTACATAATTTATTATAGGCCTATCTTATTGAAAATCCATGCAAGTCATTCAGATGAAATGGGGTAACATGTACTTTGAAACATGGGGAAATTTTGACGGTTGGCGGCAGTGATGCATGGCTAAGGGTATTTCAATCTTTTCCAACATGGCCAGCCCCTGGATGAAGATTATTAGGGGGCGTTAACAACGACATATACAATTGAGGTACTGTCTGTGCTACAACCACTAGAACCTCAGACCACTGAGCTACAACACAGCATGGCGAAGGGGGACGCTTATGTCGAGGATATCGATGAGGGCAAGGTGTATCCTGTAGAGCAAAGGCATGGTGTTTTTATCAAGTATCTCGTTCTTTGCATTGTCGTTGTCCTGGTGTTGGTTTTATTCATAGCCGTTATATTACTGGTCTATTTCCTTCACCCGGGCTGGGGCTGTCCAAGTGCAGACGACAATGGCCTGCCGACTGTACAACCACTGACACGGAAACCATTCGAAGGTAGATTACCAGACACTCTCAAACCAACCAACTATAAAATTAAGATCCAGCCATACCTGGACGAAGAAGACGGTGATAAACGGTTCTTATTTGACGGGGAAGTTGATATTTCTATGAACTGTGAGAAATCGACCAATGTCATTACATTACATGCACTGAAACTGAACATTGATGAAGACACGGTGAGAGTCAATGAAATCGACACCAATGGAGACATAGGTGTGAAGGATATCTCTACGGATGAGGAATACGATTTCTTTATCGTAAAAACTGAGAAGGAATTGCAGAGTGGCAAGAAATATAAGATTTCTATGAACTACGTTGGAATTCTAAATAATACAGACATTGTTGCACTTTATCTGAATACCTATCAGGTGGGAAACGAGACAAGGTTAGGAAACTTTCAGTTAGTACATGTACATTTGTGTTCTGTTCTATGAATCTTCAGACCGTCATTATATGATATATGTAAAATGTCTTTTGATCCAGGGACACAACATTACTCTTTTGACAAACATTTTCTTTTCAAGCCCACCCCACTACTGGGGTCCTCCAAGGGTCATTCCCCACACTAATACGTTGGCACATGTATGTTGCATTGAAATTGAGCTTTTGGACAAGATCTCCGACAACTAGCTTGCTGTTCCAGTTACTACAACTGTAATGGATATTTCAAATCATTCTGCAAGTTTGGCGAGAGTAGGGGATGGGTGACAACTTATTACACATAAATATATGTTTCTCAGTCCAATACTTCTAGTTTGAGGCATGGAAATAGAAAACCAACTTTTATTTTGACGTTTGGAAAAGTAAACATCACAGACTGACAATAGGAACGTAGATGACATACGTTTAGGCTTCTTTAAAATTTACTAGCAAGTCAGCTGTTAATGGTATGTAGTTGAACTTGGACATGTATATTACATAAGTCGCACTACCTTAGATATGTGTACATCGTTTTAGATCAATTGTGTCATGGAGGGGGAGGGGGTCAATTGACATAGAGGGTGAACTACAAAAACTGTTTAACTCATTCGGCGAAATACAATGACGATGATATATGAAAGAATAATGTCTGCAGTGGTAAGTCATACCTGTAGACATCGGGTTATAGACAGCGGTCACGTAGTGAAACTAAATTCATTAAAACTTTACAGAACTAGTAGTTTTTAATACAACATCTTATGGCTCGTCAAAAGAGTTCGAGTTTACGGTCAAAATTAATCTCATTATCGTAAGAGATCCGTGTATTATTTCGATGTTTTATCCTTAACTTGCGTTCATACGACAATAGTTGTCTGAGACTTGGGTAAGGGGTTACACACCATTCATGGGCCAAACAATAACTCTACATCAGTATGACCCTGCTAGGGGCCCTCAATCGACTTAAGCTTTTTAATAGAACCTTGCTAGTGACTGGCAAGACATAAACTATTGAAAAACCAGCTGCATAAGCTGTATCAAAAGTGCCTAACATGGTTTACTCGACATTTCAAAATGTTGTTTCCAGTCCATCACGATTCTCTATAATACTTTTGTCACAGGTATGCAGTGGCCAGTCAACTCGAAGCCTTTTTTGGCCGTCGGGTATTTCCGTCATTCGATGAGCCAGCAATGAAAGCTACCTTCGATATCATCATCAAACATCGAACCACCAGATCAGCTTTGTCAAATATGCCGGTAATCAGGAACGAGACTGACGGTGACTGGAATACTGCGTACTACAACACTACTCCGATTATGTCCAATTATTTGGTGGCTGTAGTTGTATCGGACTTTATCTATAAAGAGAATACAACAAAGTCTGGAGTTAAGGTAATTTTAAATTCTAATTACATGCACATATAGAGTCTTTCAGCACAGTGTTTTTCTTGGATGGCTTTACCACATGCTGTACATGAAACATCTTTGGTCCTTAATATATAGAAATCATGGATTTACATTGAGAAAGTGATGGCCAGTACATTAATGGTTAACATATCTTCAATCTGTATCCGATGTAGATGTAACTGTATTCGGTCCTAAAGATGATTTGATTTTATTGTTGCAAAATGCTAAATGGTTGCGGTCTATATAATCGAAAGCTTACTACATTGGTTTTGGTAAATACCAGCAATAATGATACCTATATATATATACGTCTTAGTCGAAATCGACCGTGTCTTAATAATGAAAGTTAATTACAATGGGTTATCTTGTTGGCATACATGTACATACATTTGTCACTGTCAAGTCGTTCACATACAATCATATGGCAGATCGAGAGATTGATTGATTGATTGATTGATTGATTGATTGATTGATTGATTGATTGATTGATTGATTGATTGATTGATTAATTGATTGATTGATTGATAGTAAATTTGATTGTGGTGTTGTTCAGTAGATTAATAAATTAATACGGCTACAACTAAATGTACATTTTAATATGCACAAACGGAGTTACTCCTAGTCACATGCAGCAAACGTAGTTGATTTTGATGAAATGATTATATTTCTTAGTTTCGTCTATGGGCAAGAGAAGAAATGATAGACACTGTGGACTTCAG
>NC_135549.1:13717341-13744841 GCF_964340395.1 Glandiceps talaboti
AAACTCAACATGCAAGCTTAAAGTGTCTGAAATACAACAACATAGGAAGATTAATTTGGATCCAGTAAATTACTGACAAACATTTTGTCAGATTCAGATTGTCGTTTCGAAACAACAACTATTGAATCAGATGTTGAAAGATAGTCCATCAGACACGACGGAGTATGACAGAATACATGTAATTACATTACATACATACATACATACATACATACATACATACATACATACATACAGTGTGTATACATCACATTCCTAACTTTGAAAATATGAACGACAGTTTACCACATCTTCTTTGGTTTATTCATTTCAGTTACCTCAAGATAGAAGCCATTAAACTTTCTTGTGACTTTAACGATGAAGATTGTGTAAAAGAAGCGAAAGATGCTTATTCTGATTGGATGGCAGACACGGAAAACATCGGGTAATGAAACAATAAAAACATTCTTGGGGAACATTCTTCAAGTTTCAAATTAAAGCTGTGTGTTAGAGCAAGGTGGCGTCTTGCCCCTTTACACAATGTTGTCATCACTGTCATGTCTGCTAGTAACCGTGAGATATCCGTGAACATGACACAACAATGTCCTAAGCCTATAAAGATTTATATATGATTACCAAATAAGAGTCAAATATAGCTTATATCATTTCAACCAACCAAACACCATCGTTGGGCTTTAAAAAGGGCCAACTGTGCCTGTTCTTAGTTTGTGATAAAGATAAAGACAAACTGATAGTATTTTTGTCAAATAATTGATTTGAACTATGTCACTCCTACTTTAAAGTGTGTATATACTGCACAAAGACAAATGTATGTATATCAAAACCCAAATTTGTCGTTTAGCACTGTCTCCGTATTGTCTATATTAATTTATTCAGAATCCCTCAAGATATAAGAGCAACAGCCATGTGTACTGCTATCAGACATGGTGGACAAAATGAATGGAAATTCGCCTACGATGAAGTTCAGCAAACTTCAGATTATGGACTTCTAGATAACATCACCAGTGCTTTAGCATGTACACAAGATGCATGGTTGCTGCAGAGATACCTGAACGACTATTACCAACTTTATCTCAACCAATCTGTTGCTGGAGGGGATTCAACCATTCCGACAACGGGGGAGGAAGCCCTTGATGTCTTTAAAATCATCAAGAAAGTACGAGACCAATCCGCACTTGGATATTTGGTAGCAAACGAGTTTTCAATATATCACTTTGATGGCTTACGTGAGAGGTGAGTACTTACAGTTTCAAGTTCCTTGATGGAATCGTGGAATGTTTCATAAAGAATAGAAATATGAAGTGAAATAGAGGATAAACAACTATCTATACGCTCGAAAGAGGAATGAGAACATTCTGCTGGTGCTGGATCTACAGTCTGTGATAGAACACTATAGATTGTTGGATAAACGGATGAATGAATGAATGAATGAATGAATGAATGAATGAATGAATGAATGAATGAATGAATGAATGAATGAAACTTGTATCTAAGTATGGGCACGTACATATATACCCCATGTATCAATTACCATCACCACACAATGAATTAACCAATAACTACGAATCCAATATGTTCTTACATAATTTCATTTCAGGAATACTGATGGAAGTAAAGTCTTTCCATTAATTTGGGAGCAAGCAGAGAAGATGAATTTAAAGATGCAACAAGCACAGGTAAGAAAAAATGTATTACCGTAAAGTTAGATCTTAATGTTTAAAAACAAATCATAATATGTAAGGTTAAAATACTCCTCGATGATTGATACTTTGTACCTGTGATCTCTATTCAATTACATATTATACTCATTACAGCACATACTGTTATACTTTCAAAGATTCATCTAACAAATTAATCAAGGTTGCCTTTATTTTGAATATCAGTAGTTTGAAACTAGTGTTTTGTTGTTTGTTGTATTAGTTGTAGTGGAGTGGCGGTACGTAGGAAGGGGTGATTATCCAGTATATCACATAGCACATATTTTGTAACAATTGGAATGATAGCGATTCCCTTCCCCCAACAAAACTGAGACATAGTCTGGTATGTGAGACGTGTTGTGCTGCCCTATCAAGAATCCACTCACATAGAATGGAACGTGGTATTCCTTACAGTCTAAATGAGACCCACCTTAAATGTGACAATCAATGTATATACAAATGTATATATATTGGCCATCCTTTGTGTGTGCCTAATGTACGTTTGTATCACTCTTGATTGTATTTCAGCTTGAAGATTTTGCTCGTAAATACAACGATATGCCTGATGATCAAGTGAAGGAGTTCTACAAAGCTCAACGGAAAGTTAAAGCTAACATCAGATGGATGGACAAGAATTATGAAAATCTCGAGTTATGGATGAAAGAAAAAGCGGGAGAGTAATCATTGCAGTTTCTCGCCTTCCTGAGATTACGAGTTGGCCATAGATTTGTAGTAGTGAGATAGAAATTTTCAACTTTTAATTTTTTTAAAATGTGTTTTTGTTTTTCCAACACCCTTGTGTTTGTACATGCATTTATTCTACATTACTTTATATAAATGCAATTTAATTTGTAGCGATTACAGAAACAAAACTTTTATGACAAATTTTAAACCTTTTAAGCTGTTTTATATAATTTTTTAAGCGAGTTGTTATTTTTAAACGGAGCTCGTTTCACTTGTATTTCTCTTTAAATTCAAAACCAAAGTCACTGTTATTTGACAGTCTGTAGTTGTAAACGGAATTCATAAACTTTATGGTATTTGAATTTCAATGCTGGGATATTTAGTACCGCGTTCGTCCATGAAGTTAGTATTGATAATTTCGCCACATAGCATCTTCGCCAATAGAACTTTGTTCCTGTTTGAATTATTGTTTCTGTACAGTAGTTAGTTTTCAATAATACTAGATATATTTTTTTCTGATCTTAACATCTTAACCAAATAGCGAGGTTCAAGCATATTAAAGCGTAAGGGATTCTGGAGTTACCCACGCCCTCTCCCCACAACTATTCATTTTGAGAACGTTTTATATTATTTTTGGCCTTTATACAAGGGCCATAGACTAGAGTTCATTCCTCAAAGATTTTTAGAGTTTACCCTATAAAAAGAAAAAAGTTTCACTTTATTAGCATGTACAATGAATTAGTTCAATCGTAAATTTATGAGATATTGTTCAGCCATAAAGCTTTCAACAATCGTGAATGTTTTGTTCAATACACACACACACAAACAAACAAACATACATACATACATACATACATACACACACATACATACATACACACATACATACATACACACACACATACATACATACATACATACATACATACATACATACATACATACATGCATGCATGCATGCATATATGCATGTATGCAAGTGTGCACGCACGCATGCACACATACATACATACATACACGCACGCACACACATTCACACACACACATACATACATACATACATACATACATACATACATACATACATACATACATACATGTGTATGTATTTGTTTTCTTCTGCCACTTTCTTTGATTATTATAAGCATTGTATTTCCCTCTCTCACTATTGTATTGTTACATTTTTATGAGATGGGCTTGAAGCCTTAGCATTTGAAATAAAGCAAAGCACATACGTACAAATGATGTTTATAGATATAATTAATTACATAGGTTATCGTTGATTACCAGATTGAGTGATGCCCAGTTTAGTCAACGTGAACTTGTCTGGTATGTATGTATGTATGTATGTATGTATGTATGTATGTATGTATGTATGTATGTATGTATGTATGTATGTATGTATGTATGTATGTATGTATGTATGTATGTATGTATGTATGTATGTATGTATGTATGTATGTATGTATGTATGTATGTATGTATGTATGTATGTATGTATGTATGTATGTAACATGTATGTATGTATGTATGTATGTATGTATGTATGTATGTATGTATGTATACAACTTTACTTTTATGGCAAAACACCGAACAGGTGTTATACTTATATACGAAAGATTTACCGACTACCTCGATAGGTCGTTCCCGTTTTAGGTATTACACTCGAGCTCTTTGTCATACAAGCTTAACATTTGGGTCTTTGAGACACACACAGTCATTGTCATAAAAGCTTAGCATTGGAGGATTTTATGCACCAATTTACATAAGTGGCAAATTTTATAACAAAGAGTGTAAAATAGAACAGATATTCTGTAGTAATTCGCCTGCCTTAGATATGAGAAAATTCGAATGCCCATTCACCAAGTGTGTCCTTAGGCGAGGTAACCAGCAGACTAATCAATATGCGAAAGTCATTCACAACGTCTGGTCCATTCCACTCTCCGGGTCACGTCAGTATATGAGAGCCTATTGTATAAAACATTCACATATAAATAACCTTTAACGAGTTTAAAACCATTCATGGGGAAAAGTGTTAGGGACAGTTCACTGTACATGTATGTCATCCGAGTGTTAGGAGTTACAACCATCACAATTGCAAATAACGGTTTGATATTTTTTTAAATAAAAAAATGAGTGGGACACCCAGTGCGCAGAGTTACATGCGTTCTAGATCTGTCATCTGTTATTGGTATTTGGATCTAAAAGAGTGTAAATAAATGTCATACAGAAAACCCCCCACGGCTGTTCTGGATTCTTCTATTACAAAGGGCCGAATATTAAGAGACGATTTAATGTCAGGTTGTGGGGCATTTGTACATTTCTAATAAAATATCCACTTGACGCATATATGCGAGGTGTATATTGATAGACGGAACTATGCTTATCAAGTGGAGAGATTAAGAGACACGGGAGTAAAGAGGGCCAATTATATTTCAATATATTGAAACCCGGGGTTAAGAAATATGACCAGTCCCTACATGAAGTTGTAAGGCCTTTCACAAAAGTCGATGTATAGTGTAACGCCTGCACAACGTGCCATGGCGAAGGGGGACTCTTATGTCGATAATGACGGCAAGGTGTATCCTGCAGAGCAAAGGAATGGTGTTTTTATCAAGTATCTCATTCTTTGTATTGTCGTTGTCCTGGTGTTAGTTTTATTCATAGTCGTGGTATTACTGGTCTATTTCCTTCATCCAGGCTGGAGTTGTCCAAATGCAGACGACAATGGCCTGCCAACTGCACAACCACAGACACAGAAACCATTCGAAGGTAGATTACCAGACACTCTCAAACCAACCAACTACAGAATTAAGATCCAGCCATATATGGACGAAGAAGACGGTGATAAACGGTTCTTATTTGACGGGGAAGTTGATATTTCTATGAAATGTGAGAAATCGACCAATGTTATAACATTGCATGCACTGAAACTGGACATTGATGAAGACACGGTGAGAGTCAATGAAATCGACACCAATGAAGATTTTGGTGTGAAGGATATCTCTACAAACGAGGAATATGAGTTCCTTATCATCAAAACCAAGAAGAAGTTAGAGGCTGACAAACAGTACATGTTATCTATCAACTATGTAGGAATACTAAATAATTCAGACATAGTTGCACTTTACTTGAATGTCTATCAAACTGGAAACGATACAAGGTAATATAAGATAGTCTGCAAATCCTTTCACATTACATCTACAATAGACAGATACTAGCTTTAATTCTCTCGCAGTTTCGTCGATTCCTGTTCTATATTATATCCAGCTTCTTGTGAAACTTTTGAATTTTGTTGTCCGGTACATGTCACAGTCATGCATGTCCAAACTTGAAAAGGAAGCAAAGAGTGATCAATTGAGGTCACGGGTCATACAGTCATGGCCGTAACTTAAGGATTACCGCCAAGATTTATCGAATAAATGCTATCCATGGCTGCTTCTTCAATACAGTTTAAGAATTTGCGTCAAAAGTATTATTAGCACTTGCAGAAAGGCTGATTTATGTATATACCTATTCATGTCTGACTGAACTAGGTTATAATCATGTAACCTCGTTCAGTCATCAGTCATGAATAGGTCAATAGCAGTCGGTGGGGGCGCTATATGACTAGATGCTTTTCTCGACTTGTACATGTCTGCTGTACTGCTTGAAATTCGACACTCTGTGTGATTATATTTTGCTTGCTGAGAGTAATTCCATGAGAAACTAAGTTATATGTTACTTGCTGAGAGTAATTCCATTAGAAACTAAGATTGACTTTCTCATGAGGCTTCTCACGGTTCACAATAGTTACACAAAAATAAAATTGAAAACAAAAATCAGGTCTTTCAGTTTAATTATTCGCAGATCTAAGTCTCGAAAAAGTTGTATCGAAATATTTGATCTTGAGATGGGAAACTGAAACCAAGTCCAGCTGCTGTAAGATACCGATGCAGTGATAGAGAACTGTGCATAAGGATTTTAAAAAAAATCTTCAACACGTACTCTGTTGTATAAACGTATGAAACACTTCTGCCTGCTACTCTATAAGACGATTTTCTTTTGTTGGCCAGTCTTGGTCATGAAACACATTTAACTCATAACGATATGGTGATCACTTTCTTTCAAGATATGCCGTAGCCAGTCAGCTCGAAAACAGTTACGGTCGTCGGGTATTTCCATCGTTCGATGAGCCAGCAATGAAAGCTACCTTCGATATCATCATCAAACATCGAACCATCAGATCAGCTTTGTCAAATATGCCGGTAATCAGGAACGAGACTGACGGTGACTGGAACACTGCGTACTTCGACAGAACCCCTGTCATGCCTAATTATTTGGTGGCTGTAGTAGTGTCAGACTTTGTTTATAAAGAGAAGACAACACAATCCGGAGTCAAGGTAAATGTACAACATGTGAAGAGTTCATAATATCGGATCTGAGAATAATCGTACACTGGAATTTAACCCCAAAAATCCACAATCGTAGAAAAAGTCGTGTGCTCGTAGTAGTACGTGGATGATACTGACATGATGGATATATTGTTATTAAATACCCGTTATGCAAATATAAGAGCAAAAAGTGGTGATTGCAATATGATAGACATATTATACATGTAGTTTTACTAAACAGTGTTGAATTGTTGATGAAACATATTGTGCAAAACCAAATGCTTTCATCTGTATCAAACAAGTGGCATCCGTTGTATGGCTATGTAATTCTTCTAATTTTGACATTTGCATGAATTTTCGATGTAGTTTCGTGTATGGTCAAGGCCAGAAATGATAGATGCGACAGACTTTAGTCTTGATTATGGTGTTAAAACACTGGAATACTTCGAAAATCTGTGGAACATATCATATTCCCTTCCAAAACTTGGTAAGTCAAACAAACTTTTCTACTTTTTAAAAACTTTTAAGATACTTAATACATATATAACTGAAAGCTTCATTATTTGTATCATGAATTCAGTAATGCATACTATCGAAACATACAAAGTTCTGCTGTAGGGTTTTCTTCAGTTCTTATTAATTAGCTACAGAACGAATTTGAGCATGTGACTAAAGGTTGAACAACCAATCTCGCATCATATACATGAGACTTTCCTCTATCCACATTTTCGAAATTCATCTCCTTAGTATATTTACTTACGCCCAATATAGATATGGTTGCTCTCCCCGTGTTGAGGTTCGGAGCCATGGAGAACTGGGGACTGGTATTGTATAAAGAAAAGTTTATGTTGTATGATAAAAATGTCCACACGCCAGTAAGGGTTCAAAGCGTAGCAGGAGTTGTAGCTCATGAAATAGTACATAAGGTAAATATGTGAGAGAGAAAGAGAGAAAGAAAGAGAGAGAGAGAGAGAGAGAGAGAGACAGACAGACAGAGAGAGACAGACAGACAAACAGACAGACAAAAAGATAAACAGAGACAGACAAAAAGATAAAGAGAGACAGACAGACAGACAGACAGACAGACGGGTAGGTAGGTAGGTAGGCATACATACATACATACATAGTATACATACATAGTATACATACATACATACATACATACATACATACATACATACATACATACATAAAGACATACATACATACATACATACATACATACATACATACATACATACATACATACATATATACAGACATGGATTTGTATGCACAGTTCGAACTTCTTCAAATACTGCAAATGGTTTGGCACTACTCATTGTTAATATCGCTTCAAACTTAAATTGCGACTTCACTTCGACTTGACAACTAGAGCACCCTCCAAATTAAGCGAAAGCAAACTCGCTGAACTTTTATTGTATATTTGTCGACAGTGGTTTGGTAATTTGGTGACTATGGCGTGGTGGAGTGATACCTGGTTAAACGAAGGCTTTGCCAGACATTTTCAGTGCGTCGCCATTGACCAATTCTTACCTGAGTGGGAGTTTGTAAGTTTTCACCAATGTTCAAATAACACCTAGTCGTTAACGCTGTTACCACATAGAATCCCAGCTAAAATGATTCTTTGTGTGAGTGCACATGGTGATCATTTCACATGAACAGACAAACTAAAAAGACAAATCACTAATGATATCGCGTTTACTCCAACCGCATTAAAATCTTAAACAACAAATCATAAGGTGGAATTGTATTGATACTGGATGTTTAGAGGACTTGGTTTACCCTACATACAAGTCTACCCTAAAAATTGGTTGTCAGCTCTTAAGGGGTCAAGAATTTTCTATCGATTCACGAATTGGTTGAGATAATAAGTGTTATAGTGTTATGATTGACCCAGTCATCTGAAAACTGGTATTTTCCTAATTAGATAATGAGTTAATATTTTTTCCTTATTTTTTCTCCACTCTTGATAGATACAAAGTATTAAGTAAAAAAAACTTTAAATGAGCACAATGCAAATTATATGTGAGTGTTTTCTCTATCTATAATCAACCGATGTCAGCAAGTAAAGTGATTATGAATGTAAGGATACATGTACATGTATTTTGCTCGTTTTAGTATGACCAGTTTTACCAGGACAGTGTGACTATCAAGGCTTTTAACGATGATGCCAGTAGTGATTCACATGCCACTGTTAGACCAGATGTCGGATGGGAGAAGGATCTTTGGGGCCAATTCGATACTAGGGTGTATGAAAGAGTAAGTAACAAAGCTTTGAACATATGATGATGAAGAGGGAGGGGAGTTTGTGCTGAGTGATGGATATCTATTTCGTAGCACTTTCTCGTATTTCCCACAAAGACATAATTTTTTAGAATGCTTCACTGGAAGACTTCAAAATACATTTTAAATGAAAAAAATCCGGACAAAAAAGTTCCACTTTGAAACACGATAAGTGATAATGTGACACAACTAACACAGCTTACACTATTACATATACATATCAACGGCCAAGTTGTAAGGTCATTTACCTCTTACTACTGCAGTCTGGGTTAGGTCCTCCAATACCGGCTTGGGTTTCATTAAATTAAAGAAAATGTCCAATCAAACTAATATGCACCTTTAGATACTAGCCGTCACGGAAAAGGGGTATCCAGTTTGATCAAGCGAAACGCCTCAAGTTTTCACCAGGTACTCCGGTTTCCTCATGCTTTATATAAAAGAACGCTAGAGGGCGAGGTGCAGTGGCGACCATATTCAATTTCATCACATAAGTACAATGTACATCATCAATGGTTACTCCCGTGATTTGGTCAATGTAACATTCTGTCTTGTTTGCTTTCCAGGGTTCCCAAATTATAATGATGATGCGTAGTTTCCTCGGAGACACCATTGTTTACGATGCATTCAGAAGTTACCTCAGGAAGTATAGCTACGGAAATACATACAGCTATGATTTGTGGAATGCACTTACTGAGGTATCTACAGGTGTACTTTTATGTCTTTACACTCATTTTATAAGGGGTAAACCATTTGATTTCGGGGGGGGGGATTGACTCCCAACAACATTTTTTTATTTCTACCACCATGACATCATTTGAAGAGCAACTAGACAGCATTGTTTTGCCAAATAGGGGAAATCATCGTGGCTCAATTCAATGGCTTGTGAGTTCTTCACAGTCTAAGGAAAGAACTACAAAATATGATATGATGAATAGCGGATATGAGAAAGAATAGTACATAAAAATGAGAACGAAAATCCAAAATATCAATGAAGAAAGTTCGGGTCATTTTCTTAATGGTATTCAAACAAAAAGAAGTTTGAAAAAACCTTGAATGATGTGGCCAAGTGTATTTTCTTTTCAAACCATTATCAGACAACTGGAAGACGCTTTGCTATGTTTCTTATTATCCCCCAGACTGCCAAGGAATCCGGTGTCAATATTGATATGAAAGAAGTGATGGATCCATGGCTGTTACAACTTGGCTTTCCAGTGGTGACTATCACACGTAAAGATGATACTACGGCAATGATTGAACAGAAAATGTTCGTGTTGGATCGTGAAGATGAAATCCCTGACGCCCCGGAAGATTTAAAGTAAGGCCATCTGTACATATTTGTATCAACTTACATGGATTTTAGGTGTGGTCATTCATGTAAACGTCAATGGATAAGACTTGTGTAAATTGAGTAAGATATCATTTTACTGATAGTTTGTAAACATGTTCTAATCTTTAAATTTATGACACGTGTTTTGCAGCTACATTTGGTACATTCCCTTGACATACATACATGCTGGTGAATCACTGACACCTTCAAATGGTCCCTCGTTGGCATGGTTGAATGGAACATTAACAGGTAAACATACGTTGATCTTAAATTTTAAAATAAAAGTAATTGCTTTGTTTTCTGCGAAGGATAACTACAGCAGTGATACATCATGAACAGAAAATAAAACAGTCGTATGAACATCAATGAACGATATCATGATAGCAACAATTCATTTAGTACTACAACAACAACAACAACAACAACAACAACAACAACAACAACAACAACAACAACAACCAAGTATTCACCAGAAAATAGTAAAACAGATACTGTAAATTTAGCTTTTGATCCAATTTACATGTGTAGCCATTGTTGATAAGTCAGCCATACAATCACTAGTCTATGTGCCAACCCTGGTTTTACGTGTCAGTTTACTAATGAAGTCTTTTAGAGTATTACATGTAAATTCTATACAATCAAAACAATCAATGTTTTCTAAAGAAAGAAAAACTAATACTTCAACAGCAGAAATTGTTCGATTACCCGAGTTGGGTGTTGGTCAATTCCATTATGGGTTGGGCCCTGGAAATAGAGACTGTGAAAAAATACTCAGAAGTGGTACAGAGGGGATGACATTCATAAGGCTTCTACGATTTCAAATTACGTCGGGAATGCAATCTACGTTCTCTTGTTGCCTGGATGTAGGCCTACATGTATTTATCTGTACATGTTGTATAAAAAAACGAACCTATGTCAGTACATTTGATCTGGAAACCCAAGTATCATTCTGTTTTCAAATGAAATCTTTATACAAAATGTCCTTCCAGGTGCCTTCAATTTAAACGGTGCAACAGCTGATGATTGGGTACTTGGGAATATCTACCAACATGGTTACTACAGAGTCAACTATGACCTTGATAACTGGAGTAAACTGATTTCACAACTTGGTACAGATCATGAAAAAATACCAATACAGAACAGGGCTGCGTTGATCGATGACGTTTTCAATCTCGCGAGATCTGGCGACGTTGACGTTGTGTTGGCATTTGAAGTCTCCGACTATTTAGGAAACGAAGAAGGTTATTCACCATGGAAAGCAGCTATTTCCAATCTGGAATACATACGAAACATGCTTGAGAAAACGCCCTCATACGGCAACCTGGAGGTACTGCATCGTATCTAAGTTACCAGCCGTGATAACCATTTCTCTCTTTTGATGGGAAACAAAAAATGAACTTACTGTTGTCAAAGTGTCTACTTAACATGTAATTGTCTTCATTTGCTTCTTTTACACCTCATCAAACTATAATAGCAGAAGAAGTGTTGTGACCAACGAGTTCCTGGTCTTAGCATTCAGGCAATCCCCCCCCCCCCCAAATAAAATAATATAAAATTCCGACCTATCTACCCTATTTTCTGAAGTCATCATGTTATCGGAAACAAACAATGTTTTAAATATTTTTTGCCTAATGAAAATGATTAACGATCGTTATCAGTACTGGGATAGGGAGTGATGTGGATACTGATTGGTTTGTTGATGTTCTTTGTCTTTTCGTAGATATACGGTCGAGAGCTGATAAAACCGATTTATGGTCTTTATGGGTGGAATTTTCAAGAATCTGACAATGAAGATGAAAACCATGTCAAATAGTAAGTAGCCACCAGACATCATGTACCAGTAGAGGGTAGGGGTATATTGTATTGAGATATATCCTTCCATGAGAGTCCTTTCCACGTTACTGGGCACATATCAATAGCAAATCTTCAATTTAAACTGAGCCTGCTCAGATGGATATAAGACTTTCTGATTATTTCTAGTTGTGATAATAGTACTTGTACTGTAATTAGGTGCGATTGGAATGATACCCTTCCGCAAGGGTCGAGAGATTGTGTGGCCGCAAACAGTTACTCAACCTGTATTAGTTACCACGTTTCCCACAATGCACCATTCAAGATGACGGGTTTCATTGTTGTAGTTACATGTAATAAAGCTATATATTGAGGTGATGTACAAATACTGGAAAGAAGTCGAAATAGAAAACTTACACAACAACGTGGCTGTTTAGATTGAATTTCCTAGTTAGCAAAAAAAGGTAACATTGTACAATGTCAAATCAAATTCAATATAAGCTTACCACAGGTAAAAACAAGCTATTCATTAATCAATCAATCAATATTTATGGTATCACAGTAAGTGATTTAACAATAATCACATATAATATATTGACATTTGTTTGTCTTACACAGTCACCTAAAGGTAGAAGCCATTAAGCTTTCCTGTGACTTCAATGATGAAGACTGCGTCAAAAAGGCCACAAAGTCATACTCCGATTGGATGAAAAACAAACAGAACAATGGGTAAATAATTGTAAATCTTCGCCATCAATTATTTTTTCCATCATTTAAACTTCGAACCGAAACTCGAGAACGACTATATCAAAATATTTGGATGCTTGGCTAAAATGACGATTCCATGGTTTTAATGGCTACAGTCCACAAAATACTTTACTAGACTAGTGAAATATTAACGCTAATACCTACATGTGTGGTAGAAAGTTATGATAACATTTCAACGTGATATCACTACCAAAGAAGACGGAAATGAGCCAACGATAATCCACGGTATTAATAAGAATACAAAATTTCTCTTAATCTTTTTTAAAAAATCACTGAATCTTTTCTTTTCTTTTTGTCTGTGTATTGTCTAAATTACTCCATCCAGAATCCCTCCAGATATACGAGCGTTGACGCTGTGTACCGCCATTAGACATGGCGGACAAGATGATTGGGATTTCGCCTACCGAGAACTCAAAAAGACGACAGACGAATCACTTATAGATGACATCACAAGTGGTTTAGCTTGTACAGAGCAAGTGTGGTTGCTACAGAAGTACTTAAATGATTATTTCCAACGATACATAAACGAAACTGCCGTGGTAACTGAAGGTGGGGACTCTGACTTTGTCATTTCAATATCAGAAGTAGACGAAGACATCGACTTTTATAAGGTCATCGAGAAAGTGCGAGAGCAATCTACAATCGGACACATGGTCGCTAAAGAATTTTCCATATACCACTTCGATGACTTGCGTGCAAGGTAATCATTTGCCAATAATTCCTTTACACATTAACGTCAATTAGAATTATAGTGAATGACTCTTTATCTATGTGTTTGCTGCAACTTACGGATATGAAATCAGGACGTTATTTTTCTCATTTCCGACTCGGAGTTATGGATTGTATTAGACACAACTGAGTACGGGTGTCAGGGCCAGGGTTTTGGGAGAGTGTCATCCTTTTTACTCCGATATTTTTCATAACTGTAGATAATGCAATGACAGGGGGGGGGGGTGATCAGTTATTTTGTGCAAGGTTTTGGGGGAAGAGTTTCGATTTTTCACGCACTGGCTATGGACTTCTGAAAAACATCGGCTCCCCTCATATGTATGTATAGCTTGCGTTCAATTGGATTGTATGTGGGCAACGGTTTTCACACAGTCACTCATAGTCCACTTTCTGTACACGTGTATCGTCATGCACCCTTGTACATGTCTTTTACTCAATGTAAGCACAAACCCAGCGACTACAAAAGTAATCGTCGGATATCATACTTCTTTCAGAGATGCTGATGGAAGTAAATCGTTTCCATTAATCTGGGAGTTAGCTGATAGGATGAATTCCAAGTCACAACAAATGCAGGTAAGCACTTTTTTCTCTCCAAAAATTCAAATTTAAAAATCTATATCTAGAGTTTCTTACGTTGACTGAAATGAACCTTACTTGCAAGAGCAAGTGTAAAAAAAGTTTCCGAAACGGAACCCCCCCCCCAAAAAAAAATAAATAAATAAAAATAAAAAATAGTTTGACCTCTACTGAAGCACGATCGTACCTGTTGTGGTGTGAAGAATGCAAAGACCTGAAACAGACCGTGGTAATGCTATAGTATATATGTATTTCAGAAAACATCCATTCAATCTTATCATTGTGGTATGTATACCTTCTAATGTCAACAGCCTCCGAAAAATGAAAAAATTCTTCCAGCGTTAGACTTGTGTTTCTTGGTTTGC
Source organism: Glandiceps talaboti (assembly GCF_964340395.1). Taxonomy (NCBI): domain Eukaryota; kingdom Metazoa; phylum Hemichordata; class Enteropneusta; family Spengelidae; genus Glandiceps; species Glandiceps talaboti. The sequence continues at coordinate 13,731,938 of NC_135549.1, forward strand.
AGGTATTCGTTTACTTATAAATGGATGACTTATCATTTCAGCTTGAAGACTTTGCTCGTAAACACAACGATATGCCAGATGACCAAGTCGCAATGTTCTACAAAGCTGTTCGAAAAGTTAAAGCTAACATCAGATGGATGGAGAGAAATTATAATGATTTAGAGGAATGGTTGGCAGATAAAACGAGAGAGTAATCTTTTTACGATCATCCATTATAATAATGTAGCATTAAAAAAGACTGCAATTTCGAACTAATTTCCAATCATAGTGTGCTCTTTAATCAGGGAACGTCGCTGCAAACTGGATGAAACTTTTACAAAACACGTAGAGCTATACTAAAACCAGGGCTAGGCTTCTGGGCTGGGTAGTTGGGCTGGGCTGATGGGCCGGTATGGGCGCTTGAATACAGAAATTGATCAATAAAAAGTACTTTTTTAAAGCTATAATACTAAAGATTGCTTTATAAACTGCAGTAACTGTGTTCTTGTCTGTTAATTCTTCAAAGCACTGATTCAAAGGCATAAACTGATGTCAAATTAAGGAGTATGTTCTTTTTATTGGGGTGGGAGTGGAACCTGATGAGAGTTTTCCCGATGAGTGATTTTTGGCCACACCCATGGCCATGCAATAAAATGTATAAAATGAGTAGCTCCTCCCTGCACAATTTCGCATCATAGCATATCTTATTGCATCAAAGTGCAAAGAGTGGGGATGGTTACTCATGATGCTCATTGCCATTTTATACATTTTTTGGCATCGGATTCACCAGAAAAATACAATATTCCGAAGGAGAATATTCCGGTTCACCCCAGTTAATGCATCAGCGTTTTGGAAAATTTACAGACAAAAACAACGCAATCCTTACTATAATTTATCGTAATTTACTTTTGTTGATTATAATGCCATTTCATTTTTAAGAGACCAGCCCAGCCGAATGGCCTAGCCCAAGAGCCCAGCCCAATGGAGCCCAGCCCAAAAGCACTACCTACGTATACCCGAGAGCCGAGAGCACAACCCAGGATTTAGGATATAACGAGCAAATGTCGTCAATACACGATACCGTATTAGGCGGAATTTTGAAATAAGGACGTTTGTTAGTTCATACAGAGAATTATACATTCAGGAATATAAATTCAGGAAGATTTTATATGAATTTAAAATATAGTTCTTTTTGTAATTGATTAGGGTGAATATTGTACCAATGTATCATATCATATTAATGACGAATTGTTAGTTGTGAAATGCATTCCAAAATTTAAGCAAAGGGTTTCTTAGACAACTGATTATTAGACTATTAATTTGACTATTAATTTGACTATTATATATATATATATATATATATATATATATATATATATATATATATATATATATATATATATATATATATATATATATATATATATATAGATGCTATTCCCCAATATTTGTCTTCGTTCAGCCAAGGAAAATACGAGTGACCTAAGGGGCCTTTGTCGACGACTAGTGACAACCCTTTGGTCACAAGTATTTTCTGGCTGAATGAAGAAAAATATTGGAGAATAACATAATTGTACCAACGCCAGTAATATCAAAGAAAAATCAGGGAAAATAATAGCAATTTTGAATGTTTTGTGTCATATTTTGAACACAGGAGAACCAGTGACGTAAACACACGTTGTCATGACGTAGAACGACCAGAGTATATCACTTCATATTGTTTGTTCAACTTTGTTCGTGCATGGTATATATATATGATCTGCGAATACCCAGCACAAAATAACAAATACAATAGTGAAATTGTAACTTAAGAAACCATACAGATCTTGACATTCAGATAATAAATATTCAATTAACTGTTATCATGTCGATCGGTTCTGTCGTATTAGAACGTATAATAAAAGTGAACTATCCTGGAACGTCTATTGAGTATGGCTTCCAGGCTAGCTTTATATAGTAATCTGATGGCAGATTTGAATTATGAATGAAGTATTTCAAAACAAGTTTTCCTTCTCAGGTTACATTCGATTTAGTAACCATGGTTATATTTCTTTAGACTACGCGTAGGTAGTCTCAAAAAAAGATACAATATCCTATGTTATTATTTTCATTAAGGAATAAGGAAAGATGACAAGGATTCAACTCCAGTTTTGTTAAATTCCATAATTCTGTAATAAAACTAACTCAACTTATTATCTCAGTCTAGTCTTGATATCTATTCCTAGGTAAAATCTTTTTATACCCACCGGGTGTATTACCTGTTGCTATGGATACACATATACTATTTTCAATCTGATGTAGAGGCCGAAGATAAAGATGAAAACGTTAGATGATTGTGCAAATATAAAGGAAAGATAAGATGATTAAATTGGACTAGCCAACGTCTGACCAGACGCTAATCAGATCATGTATGTGTCTACATTTCTCTGAGTCAGGAGAAAAATGAAATGCCATTTTATTCTTTGTTCGTGATGCCCTTCTCGTGGCATAAAACAATGAAATTATTTGTTGTGAAGAAAAACTCCACATATGCATAGAATCGCATAAAAGGGTGTGCATTTACGTAAACGCTGGTCTAGAAATGACAGCCGGGGTAAATGATCTGTGCATGTTGTGATTATACTGCCCCCTACGTCGTTTCACCATGGACGAGAGTCATCGCCGCTGCGCGCTGTTCTCCCATTACACTATACATGAGTATAGCTACATCTAATGACATGGCATTACAACCTAGTCTAGTGTGTTCTGGTATAGTCTAGTCTATTTTAGTATAATATATTCTAGTATAGTCTAGTCTAGTCTAGTCTAGTCGGCCTAGTCTACTCGACACTATTCTATTCTACATTCTTACCCAGTGAACGTCAACTCTTGTTGAAGAGAACTGACAAGAGAGAGTAGCAAACTCATGTCTTGTAATGTATGTTTACATAGCCAAGCATAGTCTCTAGTTACATCGATGCTCATGTGTGTTGTTGTTGTTGTTGTTGTAAAACAAATATCTATATCAAATAGGCTAGCATACATCATCACCACCTTTCCACTTTTTTGCTTTACTTGATCAAAACGCGAACAAAGTGATTTTCATACTGTGCTTACACGTGATATGTCACCTGTTATTCATTTTAATGCAAGTACAGTCTGCATAATATACTACATGCACTAGTGGCGGATTGACGAACAGATGCAGGAGAGTCGCATGGACGATCATCCTAGGTGTCTAGTCTCTCTCCAACATCTATGCACGGACGGTCATATGACGATCTGGTTTCCCAATCAGCTGGTGTCACCCAACAAAAAGTGAACAAAATAGAAAAGGGACTCGCTTTGTTCAAATTTATCCTCGGCTAGTTTCTAATAAAAGCATGGCCTTGCTTTACCTTTTTGCAGACATAATATTTTGATGACGTCATACAAAATCACATGACGCAAGGTGGAAACAACGGACAGCGTGGCGTCCCGGCTTTTTCAAGCCATAGCCTCGTAAATCAGAAGTTATCTACCAAAAAGGGTTCAAATATACAAAATTCATAGACCAGTCTTTGAATTGGAAAATTTTAATATTACTCTAATATGAATATGTATGTGTGGTTTATCCAAATGGTTTGTTAAATAAATCTACTACGTACTATACCATACAAATAACGAATCAGTTGCTTGATGACGATGGCTATATATAGAATTTCAATCAGGGATTATTGTTGAATATAATTGTTACCATGGTGTAGCTCCATATTAATTTACTGATATTGAAATCTGATCAGTGTTCTAAGTGGGGGATTCGTTAAATAGTGAAGCACACAAATTGCTTACAACTCAGCAGCGACAGAGTTGTACGTGGACTAAGACTGTATCATGTCATCACCGTTCGTAATAATTATGGAGAGAAAATTTCGATATACATTATTACCATACCAATAACGTCTTGGATAGCATTGGCACTTTGACCTCGGTGACGTCAACTTTCAGGTAATACGTCGTATAAGTATACACGTCATTATCAATATTTTTTGTATCATAGTTGATTACCAGATACAATGTACCCTTACTGTTCGCAGAGATGTGACCACAAAAGCTCACATACATACACAGACTGAGAGATAGACAGCCAGACAGCCAGACAGACAGGCAGGCAGGCAGACAGACATGTACAGACAGACACATAAACATGAATACAGATCCATAAACACACAGACACTGCACATAGACACATACACACAGAGACAGACAAATAAACAAACAAACAAACAAACAAACACACACACACACAAAGACAAACAGACAGACAGACAGACAGACAGACAGACAGACAGACATAGACACAGACATACACAAGTACATGTGTGTGTGTGTGTGTGTGTGTGTGTGTGTGTGTGTAAATAAGTATTTGGTAATCAGAAAAAAATCGTTTGTGGTAGAAATTCAAACTTACATTGAATCGTTGTATATGATGTTCTTATTACATTGTATGGGGAAAAGTCGAAGAGCTCTGCTCTGGACATATTTTGACGACTTGACACATTTCTAAACCATCAACAAAGTACTATGTGAACGAAGCATGTGGTGTATATATAAAACTGCGGGGCAAATTCCAGAAAATCAATAAAATACATAAGAGAAACATAGTGCCTACTCCATATAGCAGGCAGTGTTTCCCGTTCATTAGTAATACGCATTACTCGTTAGGTTATAGCTGTTAGTTTTCATTTTGAAAAGGTTAACATAACATTTATATTTACCATTTTAGCCTAAAATAAACTGGTTTTAGTCATTGAAATCCGAAACATGTGTGCAAGTAAATTGTGTTTCATTTATTAGTCATCATTTAGTCCAATACGGGTTAAGTATTCATTTTGATTTGGATAGAGTCCCTAGGCGTCCTAATACCCGAATGAATCTAAATTGTTTTGCGTGCGTTGTGTTTCGATAAGCCATATTAACTCAGGCAGTAAAAATAAACCAGTGATTTTATTTCCAATTTTGAGTTTGAATTTGCGCAAAATGTACAAATGATGACGCATTATTATGATTATTCAGAATACGATATACAATATGATAACAGAAAAGACAGCATTCACCTGTCGATCAATACATTTTGAGAAATCGATTTTTTTTAGATTTGAAAAGGAAAACAAGGGCTAATGAAAAGGTCGATAACATATGCCGTGGGTTGTGTGTGTGTTCCATAACATTTGTACATAATCCTACAAAACGTCGCCTCGTAGCAGACATCGACAGTTCGTATAATGGACCTTGGTTGTATTAATCCAGGAGTTATTTACAGAAATGGACATTGATGTCGTTAAATCGAGTCCCTAATCGTTGTATATATCCCACTGTAATCCTACGATGTATCCTGTTAATTCAGTCTGCACAAACAGTCACTTTACCTAGTAAATATCTGGAGCGTATAACGTATATTGAGTCTCTCGATGGTTGATTGGAGAAGTTAAAATGTTTCTTGTCTACAAACGGATAGGCATGGAGCGAGTGAGTAGTCAAATTAATTCTTATCGTGTACTTTTCAATACAAATTCAAAAAATGTATAGTTGTCGAAAAAATCAAACACTTTGCAATAACAATTAGGCATATATTTCTTTTGAATTAATGTATACGATGAGTTATTCATGGTCCCACTTCAGTTTTTTTTATCCACAAATATATGGCTATCGATTTGGAGGAAAGTACTTTTGATTTTAATATCTAGACTTTTTTAATTAACACCGCATTATGACGTCAGTCATTCAACTGGTATGTGCCTAGAGTTATAACTATTTAGAGAAGAAGACAAGAACCCGGTGATACATGTAGGTATTTCGATTATAAACACAGCAGAGTGTTAACAGAAGGCTGTCGTAAAAAGATGTTTTTTTAGAAGGTCAAGTGGGCTGAAACAAGACGATTTGTTTGTAAACAGTAATAAATATATTCTGTCAATTTATATCCCTTTGGTCCAGCTGTATGCGGGCGTTACCCGAATTGGTTAGATGAGGTCAGGTTAGACAGGTCGTTATTTTACAGAATCGGATACAAAAATGTATAAATAGAGAGTATGTTGTAGATATATACGAACTGTACCAGTCGTATAAATAGACACAGGTTAAAAATTGAATTCAGTGAAAAAATACCAATTGAATGGGATTTCCAAAATCAAAAAAAAAAAAAAAAAAAAAAGAAAGAGAGAAGCATGCGAACAAAGAACGTTTGAAATAGTGTGGAACATATTTGATATGCAATTCTGTCATATTTTAATGCGTTTTTTGAGTGTAAGTTAAGTCTGGACCCCATGCTCAGGTTGAGCTTTTTCACGGGGAAAGAGCAAGTTGGAAGAAAATCGGATATTGAAGTATAAAGAATGGGCACGTGTCAAATAAGCTCTCATGCTGATGATTGGCCTTCATTTGTATTCCCTGCAAAGCGTGATGTACAGATATAATGTTCATATATATAACCTAGTTAGCATCAGAATTTAACATTTCCATGTGATCTTGAATGATTACTTCTCTGCAACAAATATTCAATATACTGTTAGAAGATTTCTTGTGCATTTCTGTGAGAACTATATGTTCTGGTCGTTAAGGAAGCAGGCATAAAGATCACCCTTACCCGTGATTAGTCATGTGTACTACTATATTGGGAAATCATTCAAAACGCGTGCATACGGATATATTATTATTGTTCAGACGTGTTGTACATATCCGCTTACTTCACGATTCATACTGTGTTCGATCTACGTGTACATTTCACATAAATTCCATAATCAAAAATTATACAGCATTATCAGAATTCCGTTGCAATCCAACGGACTGACTTTGGTTACTATGACAACGGTATAATCCGTTATGATTGACAGGCACTGTACAAATCTGATAATACTATCAATAAGCACTCGCGATTTCGTATCAAAACGTTACTTCATTTTTTCAAGGAGGGCAGAAATTCCCAGGTTCCTGCTATTTACCTAATGGAAAGAAATCTGTCTGTTGTGGGTACTTGATAAAACGGCGTGTGCTCTCCCGAAGTCATTAACACCCTTCTAAGCTGAGTGCAAGGATCACACATAGACAAGTCATCGTGGTTACAATTGATATGAGGTACTGAAAAGTTCATGCTCACGGACCGTAATGACATTTGTACAGATCATACCAAAAGGAATGTCATAGGTATTTTTGGTGTGATTAGTTTCAATCACAGTCATTTCTACTCACCTTGTACCACACACAGCTTGAAAACGTTTACTGGGTGATATGGCAGTGAATGCCAAACGATCATGATTGCTCAAGGCAATACTTCTATCACGTTGATTCGCGGTATGCGTGAGTTAAAGTTCGATAGACTGAGAGAAAAAAATTACATGTCAGCTGATTAAGTCAAGGATCGTTACTTGACAGGGCTTTTGAGATGTCACAAATCAACGAATGAAGAAGACATCCATTGTACAACGTTACGAGATTAATCAATTTTCCAAACGTATTTCTTATGACATTACACGCAGTACTCCTCATATTGCTGCAATCAATCATTATCCTATCTTCGAGAGGAAATCCGTTGCTATGGAGACTGAAAAAATGGCATCATTATTTCCTAAGAAAAAGAAACTACACAAAATACAGTTCAATTTTTAATAAGAGTTCGGGAGATCCTAACCCTGATGATTGGGGAAAATGTGTATTATTCATCAGTAGAAACGAAATGACATCAATATTTACAAAATCCTTTAAGGGAATCTTCCTGTTGTCATCCCCTGAACCTAAAGTTCCAAGACTGCATGTACAAGCTATCTAATCATCCACATGAAGATTTCATTTTGTCGGGAGGGGGCTCCTGAACGAAAAACCAACGACCTTCAGAATTCAAGTTATGCAAGAGAGGAAGAATTTAAAAACATCAATAGTGTCTGCTGCATCGTGATTTGAATGGTGGGATTTAATGGCGCGAATGTTGACTATATAATTTTTATAGCTAGTTCATGTCTAAAATATTTATTCAACTTGAACCATTTCAGCATGAACGCAACTTAGGGTCACCATTACTCTTTACCTTGTCGCACCAAATACACTTTACATAGTACGAATTTAGAAAATGAACTTGCAGAATTGGCAAATTCATATTCTAAAACGTGTTGGAGAATTTGGTTTCTTTTTACTTTATTAATGGATCTAAGGTCATAACAATCCTGGAGGTCCACACGCAGTAGGTCACTCTCCCTCCCTCCCTCATCCCGTCCTACATCCATCCTTCTTCTCCTCCTCAGCTGTGACATGCACAAATGTAATTGTCATGGAAATGTGACAACGTGAAAATCAATGAAAAAAAATATTACCCTGGAATCTCTGGTCGATGCCCAGGGCCCTAATATAAATGTTACAAAAAAAAGGAATTGAATGAAACGTATACATAACTCTCAATGTATAATAAATCGCTATGGAAAACAACCCTCTATTGATCCCGCCGACTTGACCGGAACAGCACATACAGTATAAACTAATTCATCTTAATTGATTTGGATGTTTACCGCCTGTTCATAAGCACAAGCTTATGGTTATGGTAAGACGCGTTATACAGGATTTAACGCCGCCTCACAAATACCACTTTCATCCCCTTAACAGTGACAGCATGGTTTATGTTCGTTCATTTAACCAACTCTCCTTAATCAATGACGAACACCGCCTGTTTGCTGTAATCTTATTTCGCCATTATAACCTTTACATTTTATCGCATACCATGTAATTATAATCTATGATTTAATTCCCGATATATGGCACTCCTTTGATAAAAAATAAACTCTAATAGGATTACAAGTCACAACAAATAAAAAAAATCATTTTTCGCACATAATATTCTATTTCATGATTCGTAATTATTCAATCTTGAAACCATGGAAACAGTTGTACATCTGTATTGTTATTCAACGGTCTAAATGCAAGAGACGTATAATACATCATATGGACGTATTATAGAATTCATTAAGGTAAAAAGTATCATTTTTTGGCATTATGTTTAATGTCATAAGTCAAAAGAGCTTATAGGTCATGATCCCATACATTTATTTTCCCTAACAGATTTGACAGACTGGTCACCTGAGGATATGCTTGCGGCAAAAGTCAAACGTAACAGAATGACCCAGGGTTCTTGCGAGGTCACTGAAGGTGATGTCTGGTTAACACAATATAATGCTCGTGGTTTCTCGCAAGAATCGAAATACTAAACTGTTCCATTGATGTAATAATAATAGCTTCGATACAAGCCGTCGGCCACTAATTGAATTGGAAAAGCTACTTGCAGACAAACAAACAAACATACATACGGCACACAGAGAGGAAGACATCGCCAAGCCGGGGTACTAACAGTTACACAAGACTCGTCCAAGATTGTCGCACCGGACGCTGCTTGAACGCTGCCATTTATCCAGTTCTTTGCTTTGTGGGTAGTGTCCTTCCGTTCAATTCACTGTGTACGGTTTAATCGATCATGGCCGACCTTTATTGTTGACACGACGGTATTTTATCACGGCTTTCCCGCTGAACGATTACAGTCATCACCGGCGGGTTTGTTTTTTTTCGCATATCAACAATGATATTAAAAGCTATGATTATACTTTCTTGGTCCTAACAATTATATAAAGCCGGAAAGGTCAGGACGGTATACTGTGACCTAGGGGTGTACGCACTTAGCACATGTGGAAGTCACCGCATTTGGATGATCATGCAGAATTAGTGCACCACTCCGAACTAATCGTGTGACATGGCGAAGGGGGACACTGAAGCCGGTGGTAGAGCTGTCAAATACCTCCCGAAAAAGAAGCCTAGCAAGGAAGGATTTTTCATCGGGTACCCTGTGCTATGTTTTGCCATCGCAATTATTCTTTTATTATTGATATTTGTCATATTAATGGTTTACTTTCTTCACCCGGGTTATGGGTGTCCACAAGTGACTGACGACAAAGCCCTTCCAGTTTTAAGGCCAAAAGATGATCCAAGGGAATTTGGAGGTAGATTACCAGATAACCTCAAGCCAACCAATTACAGAATTAAGATTACACCTTATATGGACGAAGATGACGACGATAAACGGTTCTTTTTTGACGGTGAGGTTGGTATCACTATAAACTGCGAGAAATCGACCAATGTCATTACATTACATGCACTGAAACTGAACATTGATGAAGACACGGTGAGAGTCAATGAAATCGACACCAATGAAGACATGGGTGTGAAGGGTATCTCTACGGATGAGGAATACGATTTCTTTATCGTACAAACTAAGAAGAAGCTACAGAGTGGTAAACAGTACTATGTATGTATGAACTATTCAGGGATTGTAAACAATTCGGACAGCATGGCATTGTATATTGGAACATACCAAATAGGGGGAGAAATCAGGTAAGTCATGCATAAATACTGCCGGACCACCATTTCCACACATTTACAACCCCATCTTTTCCAATTAAGTATTTAAAAAAGTCAAATTTTACAGAAGATGTTAGTAGACTTTCTGGGACTTGCTACGTTATGATCAGTTACTTTGACATCTGGCAAATAGTTGTATATTGCTGAACGAAGCACGTTCTGGTGTCGACGGTGATAGATTTCATATCTAGTGAATCATTCAGTGTGTTTGTTTACATGTATGCCAACCCTCCCATAACATGGTTTATTATTTCACTAGCACATGTACACCTCACCCAGGTCGTAACTTTTACATAGTTCGACTTCCTTCATTGAGAACAGTGTTCCAACAACAAACTAAAAAGTGCAAGTTATTCTATGTGCTACTTTTTTTTCTCAAGTCGAGTGAAAATTCTCGTTTGGCTGTTAAAGGGCGGGAACATTACAATAAACATGCTCACATCATTTATCGGATCGGTTACGGTCAGCGGACAAAAGCGGAGGAAACAGGGTGAAGGGTTAACGAAAGAGGTAGTCTAGCCTAGTACCACTTTGTTGAGAATGAATGCCAATGGAACGTCTCTGAAAAGAGACAAACAAACATGGCGTTGCTTGACTGTTGAGACCCAGTTTTTCTCTTTCTTTTTTTTAATGAAATGAACCGTTTTAAATGTGTCTCCTTTCAGATACATCTTGGCAAGTCAGCTTGAGACTATTCATGCTAGGCGTGTATTTCCGTCGTTCGATGAACCCGCATTCAAAGCTTCGTTTGATATTGTTGTCAGACATCGGAACACCAGATCGGCTTTGTCCAATATGCCAAATATCAAGAATGAAACGGACGGTGAATGGAATACTGCGTACTACAATACAACACCGGTTATGCCCACTTACTTGGTGGCTATTACCGTGTCTGATTTCCATTGCAAAGAGGCTATCACAAGTGCAGGTGTCAAGGTCTGTACAGAGATTTCATCATATACTACTTGATGGCAATTGGATTACATGTATTTTTATGGCTTAGAACCAAGAATATACTATTCTAAGGGTCACTAATTGTGAATTTTAAGAAAGGATATGGTCAAAGGTCATGCCCAGGTGTTAAAAACCTCTATAAACAGAATGATAAAATATATCTTGACAATATGCAGCACTTAATATGTAAGTTGGAAAGGAAGTTAAAAATTACTATTTCTCAAAACAACTAAATATTTCTTCACATTCTCATTTTGGTTCACCTTCTAAGACAATTTCTGTGATTAATTCATTATACAAATGTTTTAATTGGTATTCTCATTTTGAAAATCGGAACCCTGAAATTAACAAGAAAAGACTATTTAATATGATGTGCGCATGCTCGGGAACTTTCGTTTTTGTTTGTTTAGATTTACTCTATCGCAAGGTTCAGTTACGAAACTGATGCTACTCGAAAACTACTCTTTTTTTATTTTATCGGTGGAAAAAAATACAATAAGAGTAGATATGGATGGTTTGTCAATGCCACTTAAGTGTTTTATAAGTACCTAATCTTAATACTAATAGGGCTCGATTATACACTCGTGTATGACCTTCATTACAATACGATGAATCATAGGATTGCGTCGATTAAAAGATCACAATTTCTCACACAACTTTTACAAGTCATTCTCCGTTATATTTAATCAACAGTTGTCCCCCAACTGCGCATTTGATATCAAATATATGTACTGGTAAATAGGAGAGTACTTTTAAATCGATAGACGGTAGTTGGAAAACACACTTAGAGACAGTCTGTAACAACGTTTAGCTTGATGATTATATGGGAAACATAATATGTTGGTTTTCACTTTTTATTTTCCCCAGTTTCGTGTATGGGCAGCAGAAGACAGACTTAACAAAACTACCTTAGCTCTGGATACAGGCGTGAAAAGCTTAGCATACTTCGAAGATTTGATGGGCATTCCGTATTCTCTGTCAAAGATAGGTGAGGTCCATAATTACAAAGCATTGTGTTTTCACCAACGAGGTAAACGTATATAGTTTCTATCTGAAGAAGTAACTGGAGTTTAAGACAGAAGTAGTTAGACTTATCTACTTAGCTTTGTCAACAAGCTAGCATTCTTTTTTTCTACACATTAGCATATCGTATTGTTGTCTATATTATATATATGGCACTGAACCGAACCGTTTGGCGTGACTGCATTAACATGGTTAGCCACTATCGAAAGCAGTGAACGACGACTGACTGACTGACTGACTGACTGACTGACTGACTGACTGCCTGACTGACTGATTGACTGACTGCCTGACTGACTGCCTACCTGGTTGACTGTCTACCTGACTGACTGACTGACTGACTGACTGACTGACTGACTGATGACTGACTGACTGACTGACTGACTGACTGACTGACTGACTGACTATCTGCCTGATTGCCTGCCTGCCTGTCTGACTGACTGACTGACTGACTTGACTGATTGACTGACTGACTGACTGACTGACTGCCTACCTACTTTTTTTGGTTTAACTCTGACACTATGTGAATGTGTCTTGTAATTGA
>NC_135549.1:13747341-13809841 GCF_964340395.1 Glandiceps talaboti
CTGACTGGATGGCTTGCTAGTTGGCAAAATGACTGACATACAGCCTGGCCGGATTGGCCGACTAATTGATTGACCGACTAACTGGCTTGCTGAGTCACTAACTGAGATACTGACTGGTCGATTGGCTAGCTAGTTAGTTGACCACTGGCGGGATGATTTGCATGCTGGCCAGCTAACTAGCTGACTAGCTGACTGACTGACTGGCCATGTGACTGACTGACTGACTGACTGACTGGGTTTTTTGCTTGGTTGCTTGGTTGATTGGCTGGCTTACTGGCTTTTTGGCAGACTGACTGACTGACTGACTGACTGACTGACTGGTTGGTTGGTTGGTTGAGTGGTTGGCATGCTAGCTGGCTGATTGACTGGTTGATCCATGCTGACTGGAGGCTGACATACATACCGTAACTGGTTGGTTTGCTTACGTACATACAGATAGAAGGGCGAATGAAGACGGACCGCCCGCTTACCGACGAATTGATAATCGTTCGATTGATTGATTGATTGATTGATTGATTGATTGATTGATTGATTCTTAGATATTAAACAAGCTTTTGTGTTTTAAAGAACTTACTAAGAACACATTTCTGTATATTTCTTTCTGCAGACATGATTGCTTTGCCTGTGTTCCGGTTCGGAGCTATGGAAAATTGGGGCTTAATAACCTATGCAGAGCGAGCCATGCTATTTGACGATGAAGTGCACCCGCCATCTGATAGTTTAATCTCATCCATTATTATATGCCATGAATTGGCTCACATGGTAAAAGCAAGCAACTAAACAACTTGAATTCCTTTACGGAATGCTATCATTAAACCACAAAGCCGGGAGAACGATGGCATCTCGTAACGAATTTACAACCATTCACAAAATAACTGTTACAACTCGGTATATGAAATATTTACAAATTTCTTTAAATAGTTTGAAGATTGCACTGGTTACCTGCAGTGTTTAAGGGTATAATTGCAAGTTTTGTGTCTCCGTCCGTTCAAAATCTTGTCTGATTTTAGTGAACAAACTGCCGGTCTAGACAGTAAACGTTAAACTTCCAAAGTTGCTGATACAGTTCTGATTTTGAGAATTTGGGGTAAACAAATGATTTGTGGGTTTGCTATAAATGAAAGAAATTCACCATGACATATTTTATATTTGCTATAAATGAGGAAAATGTCACTTTTCTTTCCTCATTTATAATAAATGATTTGGTTCAACAGTTCACCGACATGTAACAGTTCAGTGACCAAAATTTTAGATTTAGAAAATCACCTGGGCGAATTTGAAATAAGATAATTTAAACATTCATTCAGAAACATAAGAAATTCATACATTCTAACAATGATATTTGTTGGACATTTCCCTTCCCTTTCTTTTCTTATCTCTTTTCCTTTTTCTTTACCAGAGATTTGAGATCTCTACATAACAAGGATTTTATCAGTCTGGCCTTTTATCAGTCTCCAGCTGTCCACATGTGATTTTCCACAAAATACATGCATAAAATACAAATGCAATACGCTACAATGAATTCGTTACTGTGTGTAAGGAACCGCGACCACTTTTAACATCCATGTATACCAACAAGAATGTTCCAATTGAATGATCAAAATTAATTTGATATATACGGTCGTCCCGGCCCTTCCTCTTAAAGTGCTGATTAAAGACTTTAGTATAAACACCTGAGTGATGTATGGGCCATTCAAGGGAACCTCGTTGAACCTCACACCTTTCTCCTCGTTTATTTCCTCTCTGCATTCTTCTCCGTCTTTGTGTTTCCTGTGTCTGGTAATGAAAGCCACCGTCTAGTTGAGACCACACCGCGACCCCATACCTCGTCATACATACATGTTCAAAAACCTTCTCTTTTCAGTGGTTCGGCAATCTGGTCACGCTTGGTTGGTGGGGTGATTCGTGGCTGAATGAAGGCTTTGCGACCTACTTTGAATACGAACCATTAACGAGCGTTTTTCCTGAATGGGATATAGTGAGTAATAACAGTCTCATTGTTAATCAGCGAATGTGCCAACAATTGGCTAAGTAAACGTTCATTAGGGATAAGAGCCAATTTTGTTACAAATTTTGTGAACATTTTTTCAGTGTTTGGTAAATTTGCTCCAAATGAAGTTCAACAAGAAATGATCATCAAATCATCATCATCATCATCATCATCATCATCATCATCATCATCATCATCATCATCATCATCATCATCATCATCATCATCATCATCATCATAGTCATCATCATCATCATCATCATCATCATCATCATCATCATCATCATCATCATCATCATCATCATATTCATAGTCATCATCATCATCATCATCATCATCATCATCATCATCATCATCATCATCATCATCATCATCATCATCACCACCACCACCACCACCACCACCACCATCATCATCATCATCATCATCGCTTTCAACTTCAACAGAAATATCAGTATAATCTTACATTTTCATCACTTTTCAGCACAAGAACTTCCGACATGGAGTAATGGTTTTGAAAGCTTTCGAAAACGATGCATCTAGCAGCTCCCATCCTACTGTACAGCCAAAAGTCGGTTGGAAAAGAGAATTAATGCAACAATTTGACTCGAGGGTGTATCAAAGGGTATCAGTATTATATTTCAATACATCTAAGCTTCCTTCACTGATGAAAAATGTAGATGTCGTAATAATTTTGTGATAACGAATACGTATTTAAAAGTTATTTCTACCACGGAACAAGAACAGTTCTTTTCAATTCCCAGAATGGTAGGGTAATGACTTCAAGTCTGTATTCTTGTCAACGCACACATCATGAATTCGTGTAAACATATTCATCTTGTGTTACTTGTCGCTTTAGCTCGCTCGGTCTTTTTTTTAAATCACACACAATTATATATTGCAAATAGTAAACCTGAAACAGGACGTCTTCTGTCTCGACAAAAAATATCATTTCACCGTCTTGTTAAACTTAACTAACATTGCTACATTGTATCGACTGGTTAACAAAAACCCTTAATAACATTGCTATATTGTATCGACCGACTGACAAACACCTTTACTAACATTGCTACATTGTATCGACTGGTTAACAAATACCCTTAATAACATTGCTATATTGTATCGACTGGCTGGTACAAAACCTTTAATAGGGCACTGTTTTTTTGTAGTAACGGAATATTGTATGTTGTTATACCCTGCATGTGTCAGTCAGTGACGATCTGTTAAGCTAGTTGTACATGAAACTAAGAAAATGTAGCAATGTTGACAATGTAGCTATATTGTAAAGATTCTTGTATGGCCAGACGAGGTCTAGTTTCAGGCTTGCTGGTTTCACTTGTATTTTAAGTAACGACAGGTATGTGTCGTCTTTCTATCATCATCATACTACAAGCATGTACATTTGTACTTGTTTGTATATCGAATATAATGAACCAATGTCTATTTGCTTATACTATCAAAAATGGAAACCGTAATTCATTATGCATTGTGAGGGTATAACTGTGTCTACTTATGCATACAACTTTTTCGATGAACTGTTCAACTGATGCAATTCAGTAAAGTACTGTATCTCTGATGGACTTACTCACAAACCTGTAAGAAAATGCATATCAAATCAGCGAATTTTGTGGACCAATCACCGTGTTGCAATAGTTCAGTGAGAAAGGTTGTAAGTATATCTGAAGAGGTAAGATCACTAAGATCATATGTAACTTGTTCTACACAGGGTGGCAGCATTATATTGATGATGACGACTTTTCTCGAAAATCATGGATTCCAGGACGGATTGAGGAATTATCTGCAGAAGCACAGTTATAGTAATACATACACGGACGATTTATGGGGCGCCTTGACTGAAGTTAGTGTCATACCATTATCTTTTACTTCACTTTTTTTTTTTATCTTTGTTTACAATTCAACTCCATAAATGTGTGTGTGAGTGACATGCTTTTTGCAGAGTCCTCGACATACATGAGTCCTGTATTTCTCACAAGGTTGTCAGATGTAAATATTAAAAAAAGAGCACTTTCTGGTGTTATATTGTTGTGTTGTGTATATTTGTGCATTTATGTAAACGCATATTTCTGAATACTCATGTCACCCTGACGTCGATGTTCAGAATGGCTGTACCTTTAACTTCAGAATACATTTTTGTTCGCATCTTATCTATGTAGAGTGCTCTTGATGCTGGTCTTGATATTGATATAAAAGAGGTTATGGACCCGTGGGTATTACAGTTTGGTTTTCCAGTACTAAATGTAACACGTACTAGCCAATCTAAGGCAACAGTTCATCAACGCCATTTCCTTTTGGACCCCTTTGATGATATTCCAGAATCCGATATGGGGTGAGTACAACTTAATTTTCTTGTCTTGTCAATCTGTGGTCACAGTAGTAATAGGTCCAAACGTTAACACACCGCACCATTGCATTGTTTTCCAGGCTAGATGGTATGGCGAATCACATTCTAAATTGTAAGTTTAAAGGGATACCTTCTCAAGTCGCTAAACTGAATACACTGTGGGTTGCATTTTTTCTTCCTATATAATAATGTTGTAATAGATAACATGACAACCGTGAGTGATTTGGTCAACGAGAAAGACCACCTAACTTGAGGGAAACTAGTGATTTACTATGTTGAGGGTATAAAATGTGGTATATATACGTCAGAAAATAAAAATCTCTTAAAATACAAATCTAAAGTGACAGCACGCTGTATTAAACTGGGGCACATTTTCAAAAGTCAGTGAACAGAATGTACATTTACACACCGTAAACTTGAGCAAATCTGCGTCGACACTACGTAAAAGGGGAGGTTAAGTATACAAAATGATGCTTTATATTATATCCGGTTACTGAAAAATGATGAACCATAGTCACTGTGGTCAACTGTTAGATCGCTCACCAGTTATTCAAATATGACATTATAAGAATAACATTCTGGCAATGTTTGGTCACCTAAATCTTAGAGAAAATATACAATCCCCGAACCCCATAAAGTTACTAACTGTGTCCCTTTAGCCAATTTTTTTTATTGAGAGAAAAATAGAGCGGTATCGGCGCTAGCCTTCATCTCGCCTCCTTAGAAGCCAAGGGAGCCATTTCTAAAAATAACTTATTTTCCCTCAAGATCAATCATGACCTGGTCAACATGTGTTCTAGCTGATTCATTTGACGACTTGTCTCCTGACAATTTGTTTATCTTTAAATTTGCCCTATAGATATACATGGTACGTTCCTTTAACATATGTGCATTCAGCAGATATGTCTTACTCTGAGCCATCGCGTGCATGGATTGATAAATCGTCTGACGGTAGGTATATTCATTTTGTAGGAGTAGACGAGATAGTAAATGACGTCACAACATACAACTGTACGTAATGAAACGTAAGACAAGACAAGACAAGACAATACAACACAAGACAACACAACACAACACAAGACAAGACAACACAACACAACACAACACAACACAACACAACACAACACAACACAACGCAATACTATATATAACACTTTTTACCATAACTGACTAGGGAGGGTTACATTTTATGCAACAGACTGGGGGTGATTCGCCCCCCCCCCTTATAACTACTGAAGGCTCCCTAACACAACGCAACGCAACGCAGCACAACACAACACAACACAACACAACACAACACAACACAACACAACACAACACAACACAACACAACACAACGCAACACCACATCGTACATCTTTATAATCATATTTGTATGTACAAAATGTAATTCCGAAGATAAGAACAAGAAAACCGTGCAACATAGGAATCGATAAATAGAATAAATAAATAATGGAGTGAGAGAAGTAACACGATGTTGCAGTTAGATAGTGTCTCATGAAACCATAGCATATTCCATTTAAACTATTAATATGTACAAACTCTGTTTGCTTCTCGGCAGGTAAAGCTAACAAACACGATTTGCTACCCCAAATGTTTAGATTTCCTGATGTTATCTACCTTATTTCTGTTTTACCTTCTGGCTAGAAACTGTTATAGACCTATCTGGTGCTACATCCGACGACTGGATCCTTGCCAACATCAACGGACACGGATACTACATCGTCAATTATGATCTTGAAAATTGGAACAAAATAATTTTGCAGCTTAATTCAAACCATAAAGTAGTTCCTGCCAATAATAGAGCTGCTTTAATCTTTGATGCCTTTAATCTCGCGAGATCCGGTGATGTTGATGCGGTACTGGCGTTCCGAGTCGTTGATTATCTTTCAACAGAAGAAGGCTGGGCCCCATGGCAAGCCTTCACCAGAAATCTAGAATTTGCGTCTGACATGCTCAGGAAAACGCCCTCATACGGCAACTTTGAGGTACGTTCATACTGCCTGTGTGTGATTAGACACCAGGAGACTACATTTTACGTATTCATTTACATAACTGTATCTCATTACTTTTGAACTAATAAATCAAAGATTACAGCTACGAATAGTAATGAGTCTAGATAACAGAAAGTCAAAATGTCACATCTTTGGCGCCAGCCATCCATTTGTTCACCTGTTGTGCATTACGTGTATCACCCACCATCATGCAAACTCGTTTCAAATTAAAGCAGAATGATGTCCATGTTGTATTCGGTCTTCCAATCACAAAATGTAATTGTACGCTAACAAAAAATATATTGGAGAACACACATCTTAAATCTTAACTGAATTATTTGCTCTCTTTTTTCTAAATATAAAAAAACCCAGAAATATATTCGAGATTTAATAAGGCCAAGCTACGAACGACATGGCTGGGATTTCACCAATGACGACGACCACTTGGCTGACTAGTACGTGAGCATTATTTTGAATTATTACCTCTACCAACGGGGGAACTGGTCGGAGTGTAATGTCAACCCTGTTTGTTTGTTTGTTTGTTTGTTTATCTGTCTGTCTGTCTGTCTGTCTGTCTGTCTGTCTGTCTGTCTGTCTGTCTGTCTGTCTGTTTGTTTGTTTGTTTATTTGTTTGTTTGTTTGTTGAGAAAATAGAAGAACTTTGATTGCTATTGAAAAATTCAGCTGATTTCGTTACCTCATAAATTTAGGGATGAATTTAAATTTAAACTTATTTGTAGAACTGAATTCATTAAATACATTTTGGCAACCAACCAAATAACTTAAGTGAAATTTGAAAGTGAACTCGTTTATCAAAATGAGTCAAATAAACATATAAATTGGGTTTATAGTGAGTGACGAATCCAGTGATATCCAGAAATGTATGGTCGCCATGGCAACTAAACTGTTACCTCTGTCGGAGGTTACATTTTCAAGAAGACTGCTCGGTGTTGGCGGGAGTGTGCGCTCAGAAAAGTGTCCTCTTGTTTTCTACTGCATGTGACTCATTGGGGTCTAAAACCGGCAAATTTTGACTGGAATACCAAATGGTAATCTGAGTTATATTACCTGCCAGTGTTTTTACGTCCGCTATTTTCACTGAATGTATCTGTTCTGTCCCGTCTCCTTTGAGTCAATGCACTCGACTCAGTAATACTATCGTTAATAGTTCCCCTAGTAATCCATAAATTGATCAATTTGCTATTATCGTGTTTACATGTGTTGTCCTTGTACATTTAAAATGTAATTGATATAATAATGCAGTTGCTCATCGTCAGTTCAATGGAAATGTAGCAATGTTGGTTAAGATATACGTGTGTATGTCGCGCAAGACGATTAAAGATTGAAGCAACGTTGATAAGGTTTTTGTTGCGCCAATGATGACAAGATTATTGTCACCGTTTTCTTTCAGTTTTCATGACTTCCGTTGTATCATTATATTACCAATCTTCATATTTACAGCCATTTACAGTTAGAGGCAATAAAGTTGTCCTGTGCACACAACAATGGTGAATGTGTGAAGAAAGCTAAAGAAATCTATTCCGAGTGGACGAAGAATGTTGAGGACGTAAGGTACGATAGATACATGTAGATCACTAAAGTCTTAAATCTATAACTTTAAATATAAAAAAAAAACACATTTTGATAAAAAAAGGCCCTTGTTAGCGTTGTCTGCCAAAGTCACACGTGCATGCGCAAGTATCATCATTACATATTCAACTCAGTCTGTGGACTGAGAACAGGGCACCCAAGGGATGTGACCCAACATTGAAGCCTAGAAACCCGAAGCGGTTCCATAATACTGATTAAAGTGCTGTATATTTATAATCACCCCTGTCAGAGACCTCTAATCATGGTACAATCCTGCACTAGTAATGTACTTCCTCAATTCCGGTCCCCGAGAAGAATACAACCCGTACTGCCAATAAACTCAAGGGGGATTAACCCTACACATACACCCCCCCCCCCCCTATACTAACAGATCCAAGTTACATAACAGTTGGGGTACGGTCCGCATTTACCTATCTGACATTTAATACAACACACAAGATGAAGCAGTTTTGATTGTCCAATAATAATATCATGATATTTTTTTGCTAGAATGAGGTCTGACTTTAGGAAGACTGTGGCGTGTACAGTCATCAGACACGGAGACCTGACAGAGTGGCAATCTGCATTCAATATTTTAGTCACTACAACAGACTCAGAGACGAAAAATCACCTGCGATCCGCTCTTGGGTGCACTGGTGAACTATGGCTGCTGCGAAAATATTTGATGCGCATGTTTGAGCTGTATAAGAACGAGTCAGAAACGGACAATTTAATCCCAAATTTCATGCGACCCTGGGACTTTGCAGTTGATCGATATGACGTCTTTAAAGTTATTCATGACGTAGGCAAACAGTCAGCACTAGGTTCCCTGGAAAGCTGGCGATTTGCTACAGAATACTTCGACGATCTACGTAATAAGTAAGTTTTCTTAATGTCGACATACATAGCAATTTTGAATTTTTAAACGGTTTATTCAGAAAACCTCCTTTTTGGTATCTATTTGTGGTTTAGGCGTTTGCTGTTCAATTGACTTAATAAATCCAGGGTTCATACTCTCAAATCCTCGAACGTCATTGAAGGCCCTAGAAATTCAAATCAGAAAAGTCGTACGGTAGAGAGACCTGGGAAATTTAAATTCACTTCTGAAAACCCCAAGGAAATGAATAGTGAAATAATTGCTATGTTGAAAATCACATCTCCTTGTCGAGTAAACTTTTCGTCGTAATATGTCAAAAGATGCATTGTTGAAATAAATATAATCCTCAACAAATGACGTTGGGTGTGATCAACTCTGGAAAGTTTGTTGAACCCTCTCAAACTTGATTCAACTGACTTTTAAGCGTACTAAATGATTTGTAAGTTGATTTTTTGGCGTTAACTTTATCGATCTTTTATTGATATTCCTTTAGTGATCGATCGGTTGGATGGACAATTGGTTAGTTGGTTGGTTGGTTAGTTGGTTAGTTGGTTGATTGGTTGGTTAGTTGATTGATTAATTGATTGACTGACTGACTGACTGACTGACTGACTGACTGACTGACTGATTGATTGATTGATTGATTGATTGATTGATTGATTGATTGATTGATTGATTGATTGATTGATTGGGCTTATTGATTAATTCATAGAGTTTGAATGTCTGGTGAATAATTGCATTGCTTCATAATTAGAATCTAATACGTTATCTTAGTTCAATAAAGGTTTAACTTTTGAAGTCTTCTTTTTATTCAAAGGAGTGAATCACAAGCTTTTCAAGTAATGTGGGAATTTGCCGATAACATGAACACAAAGGTTGAGCTAACTAAGGTAAGTGGCGAACCAATATCTTTATTACGTACACCAAATGCTTGATCAAATGTCTGCTGAAAAAACGTATTATGCTCGTTTAGATTATCGTAAGCTAAGGGTAGTCTGCTCTTTGGCCTTCCAGCGTTAAATTCAAATCATTCTGAACTCTGCTGCTGGCTTAATCATCACATGAAGGAAAAAACCTGATCACGTGCCTTCTACATGTTCTATACTTCTTACTAGTAAAGATCTATTTCCTCAGTGCAAATTCTTTGTATTGTTGTTATGGTTATTCATGGCTGTTTTGCGCCAAGTTGGATGTTCCTTGAAGCGCTAATGTCGCTGCCTAGTATTGGCTGCACATTTCAATCTCGTACGAAGGATGTGGTCAATATCCGTCTCTGGGTACGAGCATAATAAGTACTATGACAACAGGGCGTTTTCTATTACCCGTGTCCAATATTTGTGAAACGATTGATTATTTGTGGCATTGTGATTACCCTCTGGTATTCAGACCGAGGTTGATAGAGTCTTTAGTAGAACAAACCTTTTTAACAAGTTACCTGAATTGATGTGATAGGTTTTTATCTTTGTGAGTTTCCGTTGAGTTCCGAATATTCTCACTCCTAAGTCTACTGTTGTTCAGAGAAAACGAAAGACATACTAGTAACACATCTTTTTTTTTCTAACACAGCTTGAAGACTTTGCTCGTAAATACAACGATATGCCAGAAGATCAAGTGAAGGAGTTCTACAAAGCTCAACGGAAAGTTAAAGCTAATATCAGATGGATGGACAGGAATTATAATCAACTAGAAAAGTGGCTGGAATATCGTGTTAGCAAACGATAACCTCACTTATATTTAAATTAATGTTAGTTGTCCAGTCATTGTACATTTCAAAGTATATTTCATTTCAATATTCGTGCTTGTGAATCAGAATTAATTGTGGTCACTGACTAAATTATTTACCTTATTCGATCGATTTTATAAATGGATGAGTACTTAAACTTAAATGTCATCTTGAATATGATAAACGAGGTAACTTAATCGTTTCAGGGGATGATGTCAATTTCATATTCATATTGATCGTATAGCTGAGTACAAAAAAAAACGGTTGTAAACATGTCCGACCAGGTTTCGCAGTAAAGTAAACCATATGCTTCATCAGGGACTTCAAAACACAATTACAGGTAATAACTGCATCACTGACGACAAACACTTCGACATAGGCTCACACGATAATCCAAACAGTAACAGCCCGTTTGAAGTTAGCCGTCAGAGGCTCTGTTTCATGTAAACCAATAAGAAACTGCATATGCTACACTATTAGATAGCGAAATTTGCAAATTCTTGCTACATTTTGTCTATTATTGATTACAACTAGACGCAGACACGCGGGCCAATGTTTTGAGGTATGAGGTATGTATTTGATGTCTGCATAGTGGCCCTTAGGTCATATCATTTCACTTAAACAAAATGTCACAACAAACTGTAGCCATTCAGTCTTGCTACATATAAAGTGTAGCATGTGCAGTTTTTTTTTTATATTGATTTCTGCATGCTTTTATCAAACAGATCCGGTTAATAGTAACTTGAAATGGGTTGTAAATTTAGACTAAAGGACACATTACGACAGTTTTCTGTACGTGTTTAATGCAGCAGATGTATACAAATAACACAAATGTATCCTTTGGATCCGGCGTTAGGCCGTCTTTACATGTTCATAGATTAATAGTACTTGGTATTTGTTTATTTGTACTCTAAGACTTTTAATTTCATATTTAATACATGTCATCGTGACAGATACACCAGTCATGTACATGACTGTGTTATGATGTCATAACAAAACAGTCTAAATTGTTCATCACTGCCTACACTGTATAAACGGTTTGCAGTTCAATGTTGCATATTCGTGACTTTGTATTTCGTTCATTTTATCTTCGTCCACGTGGTCCCACGTCAAGTCAAATCTATCAGTTCGATGACACTGATTTTGAATATTTTAAAGATAGTGGTTCATGGGGGGAGGGGGTGCAATTTCATTCAACGAATTAGTTGGTCCAACCCAGGTCCTTCTGTAATTACATTTAGTCGTAATAGTTCAGCGAGAAAAACTAAAAACTACTATTGGGGTTTCAGTGCGTGTAAGTTATCGCTAAATCGAGATCACGTGGACCAGCTCGGGTGACGTCATTGGAGCCTATTTTATGGAAAACGTATTAGCCATGTTACCATTCTTGTATGTGTTCTTCTTTCTTTTTTTTACATTACGAACTATTTAAATGATCACTTTGTTTTAGTATTAATGTAACATAGGAAAGAGTAAATGTATTCCCTTTCTAATATTTAGAAACGTTTGTGAGATATTTCAAGTTTACGATTCAAACACCCATGGTAAAGTGAACAAGTTAAATTTGCCCTCTTTCTCTCATCACAATCCCACGGCAGTGAAAAATAGTCTGTATGTGCGGTTCCGCAATGTATTTTTACGATTAAGTTTGAACAGAATTCGAAGATCTTAACTGTGAATGATCTAAAACGTTTTGTTCAAGAAAACCGCAAACGAGGAAACCGAATGCTAGCTACCGTGACGTATACAGTGTATGGAACATGTACATGTATGTTATGCTAACAATCGTCACGTCACGTCACGTCACGTCACGTCACGTCACGTCACGTCACGTCACGTCACGTCACGGTCAAAACAATATGTGCGCTTACCATGACTTGTTGTTTCTGAAATAAAATTTTTGAAAATTCTATAATTATACACTTTAATGTTGCACTGTTAGATTCCCACAATGTTGATATTGTATTATGTCTATGTTATGACAGTGATGATATTATGTATTATGTTATTCTAGACTGTATTTATCAAAACAAACTAAAATCCTTATTAGAATTGTCATACACATGTACTAGGTCTAAACAGAGTTTAACCAAAATGACAATAAAGACTTAACCCATCCTAGAAGTACAGGAGTTGTTTTTAAGGGTCATGTCTTGAGTACAAGATTGATTGATTGGTTGGTTAGTTGGTTGGCTGGCTGATTGATTGATTGATTGATTGATTGATTGATTGATCGATAATTGATTCAAGGTGCATGGGTCGATTGAGTAATCGATTGATCAATCGATCAGTTGATTGATTGATTGATTGATTGATTGATTGATTGATTGATTGATTGATTGATTGATTATCTAAACGTCAATCAATTAACTGAGTGTGGGCGAGGGTGGGTTGATAGAACGACACAGTCCCTCACAGACGTCGGATATCCTTTTGAACTGGTGAAAGAGTTATATCCCCGAGGCATTCCATTACATGCGTCATGCATGAATACCCACCTGCACATGTGTTTCAGTGTATTACGGAGTCTGACCTGGGGGCAAAAGACTCATTACAGCCGATCATTAATGTAACGTCGTTGTTTAGTGGCACTCTCTAGATAGGTTTTGTTGGTAATCGAGACTTAGAGTAAGGTGTGACTTTACCAGGAAAAAAAGGTCGACTGTTACCACCAGTTGTGATACATTTTGACGGTGTGTGCACCGACATTGCTCAAATTTCCAATTGTTCACGCAGTAGAATTCAAACCAGAAGGGACAAACAGACGTTCTCGAAATAGTATGTACATGTATGTATGTATGTATGTATGTATGTATGTATGTATGTATGTATGTATGTATGTATGTATGTATGTATGTATGTATGTATGTATGTGTGTGTGTATGTGTGTATGTACATGTATGTATGTATGTATGTATGTATGTATGTATATATGTTTGTATGTATGTATGTATGTATGTATGTATGTATGTATGTATGTATGTATGTATGTATGTATGTGTGTGTGTGTATGTATGTATGTATGTATGTATGTATGTATGTATGTATGTATGTATGTATGTATGTATGTATGTATGATATAATAGATGTAAGTAACTATGTACATACATTGTAAATTGGGTTCGCTTATCTTTCTATCATGTCATCACCATTCAACGAATCTTTAAATAGATAAGTATTAATCCACATCATGTCCTGTTTTGTTGCTTCATTTTTTCCCTTCGTCGTACAACAAAAAAACCTTTCATGTGCCAGACGCAGCAGTGTACATTATTTATCGCACCTGACTTGTAAAACCCACATTCTACTGTATGCTACCCCTGAAAGTCCAAAGTCCAAAGTCCACAGCCCTCCCATCCCTATACAGGTCACCCCCACCCCACCATTCCTGGTGTTGATACACTGGTAATTACATATGGAAGTATATTCAAAGTGGCAAAGGCTTGTAGATATACAATATGTGCATGCATCTGTATGTTCATGCACCCCTCGGTTCTGCTTGCAACCTGATCAAATTAAAGGGGCATAAATACACTTGCTCAACTCTTCAGGTTTTTGTTTCATTCTTTATTTTGTATATGTGTCACTTTAAAAAAAAGTAGGATCATTTTTCCCCGATGGGCAAGAATCATGCGTAACTTATTCATGACTTGATAATCACAGTAAATTTCCAAAATCAAGCCATTTCCACAGCAGTAATACTGTAGCTACATTTATATATCCATACGCGTATCAAAGCGTAATGCAGACGAATTGTTGAAGTGTCAGTGAGTTGAATGAGTCTCCAATTTCTTTTAGCTACATGTACATCCATACATATTTAGGCTGGGGTCAGAATTTACGGCAGGGGGGCCATGGGGAGAAAGAAATGGGGGGGGGGGAGAAATGAGGGTTCAAAGGGGTGGCATGAAAATTCTGATGGTGTGAAAGGGGGCCCGAAATATTTTGCTTGTGATTTCAACCGCTTCGCCGCAATACCTTCTCAACCCTATATTCAGTGATGAGTTTGGTGACAGCCATGCGAATGTATTTGTGCATGCCTTCCTCTGTCTCTCTCTGTCTGTCTGTCTGTCTGTCTGTCTGTCTGTCTGTCTGTCTGTCTGTCTGTCTGTCTGTCTGTCTGTCTGTTTGCAAAACTGTACACTTCATTTACCTACCATACATTTAATTATGAGGCAGTCAGTAACCAAGTAAATAACGTGTGTCTGCCTAAATATCGCGCTGAAGAGAAGTTAAAATGTAGGTAATATATTAATATAGCCATACAATTGTATAATAATGTATTGACTCAAGTAATATTGGGGTATTGAAGACAATTTTCAAGTACTGTATGCCGGGCTTTCGATAATGTGTATGGTTTGAAATTTTATGCCATTAAATGACCTCCTACATATCCTTATTTTTTTTACAAGTGCTTACTGTGCGAGGGGGACACCCCCACACCCTCCCCACTAGCTATCAAGGGAGATGCTGGTTCTGCCCAGAATCAAGATTGAAAAATAAAACCCTGCTGACTATGAAGTATCTCCAAGTACAGCCCAAAGTGAGACCTTCTTTGCAAAGCCCACATATATTTGTAAATAAATCTCTCATTGCTATGTATGGACACTGAAGTTGATTTCCATTGTGTAGTAGTGTACCATACTGCACATCTCTGAAGCGGAACAGGGCGGGGGTGGGGGTACTGTATAATTGTATAATATCAAAATATGTATAGCCGAGAAGGGGGCTACGGAATTCTTGGGTTCATTTCGGGGGGGGGGGGGACATGAAATTTTTGAGAGCGAAGGGGGGGGGGGAGCTGCGAAATATTTTTGACCAAAATAATTTCTCCACAGGTCCCCCCTGCCGTAAATTATGACCCAAGCCTTACGCTGACTATAATTTTTTATATCAAAATCAAATAATGTATACAAACGTAGACAATGCGAAAAAGGGGAATATTGCATAAGGGTTCAACACTGTACACTCTGGGATTTCTAGAAGCATGATCATAGGTGTGACATCGCCGACAAAATATGGTAGGGGGGGGGAGCATTGCGTTCATTAAAGACTGTCTTGTCTGCGAATCGGACATAGTCTAACGTAGATCCTTGGAAACAAAATACCTAATAGCACTTTACTGAAGTACATGTGGTTCGATAGTCTATGAAATGGTTGTCCTGGGGATGTACCTGACAGAGCTGATGTGCTTGGACATTTGTAAATATGGACGGCTTTGTGTGATTACAAACTTAAGGTAGATACCTCACTCTATTCACCATTTCACGGGCATCACGAAACCTTTTTGTGTAAAATACGTAAAGCTTTTTTCAGAATCCTATTCTAGCACGTTCAATATTCAATTAAAAATCCTAACCCCGCTGAGAAAATTCCACGTTGGGATAATTGAATCTACCAGATGTTACGTGGGCACAGATCCAATCTGACGTTTGAGGGACATGATTTTAAGTACTCGCTGAATTACGCTCCTGGCATTGCTTTAAATCTTCCGTTATCTTGCCTTGTTATCTTTACAAGATGTTTAATTCACTGTCTTGAAGACGTATTGTTGGTCAAATTCTTGGCATGGTACTGAAACGAGCTGTGGAGTTTTCATAACAAATTATTTTCAATAGCTTAGTTTCTTTGATTCTTAACTGCTTTGACGTTCAAATCATGGTTTCTATCGTGTTTTGCAACAGTTACTGCGAAGCAATCGTTCAACACAATGCATGTCGAAGGCAGAAACCTGAGACAGCTGTGTAATCGTCTAGTTGGCGGTGTCTCGGCGTTATAGCTATGGCAAGAAATCAATCGTCCAGCAAAATTGATGTAACCTACTGCCGTGCTGGTTGGTGGTGGCCTCGTTCATCACGTGGGGAGTCGATGGCTTAAGTTCAACTCTGTAGGGAAGCTTTTAAAAAATTTTGATGTCGGTATTTCATTGCGAGGTTCTTATTCCCAAACCCTAAACAAGTGAACTGTCGCTGTTTGACCTAAAACCCCGACTCTTGGAACTAACAGTCTCCAACCTAACGTGTTTTTGTTTGAGTCAGCAAAACGAAAATGAGAAAAAAAACAACCGCAAATCAATTACAAATGATGAGGCCTCTGACATGTTTCCATGGAAACTATGACTTCCAGTGGGATTGCAAAGTCAACCCTGTCGTTTTGACAAGACGCAAGATGCACACAGGGCAGGAGTTCGCTTGGCAAGAACTATAGGAATCGATCGAATGTTTCTTTTCAGAATTCGAAATAGTTTGTTTTTGTTGCTGCTGCTGTGATAAAGACCATTTGAACATTTACAACGTCAATGTGTTTGTTGCACACATGACGATCTTGTAAACGACACTTTACACGTCTCTTACAACCCAGTAGGGGATGTCGCGTTGTGCTCTATGGAAATCAGTCACGCGAACGATACTGAACACTAATCGGTGTATATTCTAAGTGACCACAAAACTATTTACAAAATGTATCGGCGGCAGTACAAGCAGGATTGCGCTCGCGTCCTTGAAATATCAAAAGTAGGGTGTATTCAGAGTAGAGAGAATTACTGTATCCCCTTTCACAGTGCTGTTGGCAGCATCTTTTATTGAAAAGAAGTGAGTTATTCACTTCTGGTAGGATTTAGTAGCGATATCAACGCATTAAGTATACCAAGAGTAGCCATGAAAGTTTATATTTTATTCACACGCAGTACTTAGTAGGATCCTCAATGCATTCGTAAATGTGATTGAATTAGACAGAAAAAAGCACACTCTCATTACGGAAGCCTACAGCGTTTAAGTTGTCCTCTGGGGCACAGTGTTTCTATTATTACTACATCGTAACACACGTTAGATTTGAAACTTTCTGGGCTGCATGCCAGTTACGTTGCACTGAGTTACCACTGTGAGTTTGATACTTGTTGAAAACTTAATTTTGTTTTGTTTTGTTACTGTTTCAGCACTGCATAGTTAGCCATTTGAGTTTGGTAACATGTATTTGGCTGGCTTATAAAATAATCCATGATTTACCACGTCATAGGACAAAATTGAAAAGTCAATGAAATTATTTTTGATCAGAAACGTTTACCAGAGAGTTAAAATGTCGGAAATTGGTGATACCCAAGAGAATTAATGAATTCCATGCTACGCAAAGTTCGAAACTCCTGAATATATTTGAAACATATGCCTATGTGTTATCATTTGGCGCGCGGGTGTAGACATAGTGAAATACTCGTTTAAGTCATTATCTTTTGAACATGTTTATAACGCGTTGTATCAAGGACATCAAATTCGTATATACTCACGATACTAGGACAATGTTAGCAAAGTAGGCATTAAAACTTAAGTCGGATTGACCAATAGTCACGGTAATGGGTTACATTACGATAATGATATATCACACGTTGTCCCTCCCTTTCACATACGTCTATGTCCCTCGAGCTAACGAAAATAAACGGTGGCGTAATATTCCAATACGCTTTTCATTGCAGGGAGTGATACTGCCTCATTTATTGGCACCTATTTTTCCAGCAGTTACGAGCTGAATATAAACACCTGTTTCTACTTGCTTGCTAACGCGTGTATTGTGTCCAAACTTACACCTAGGCGGGACAGGTCATATGCACGGTGTGCAAACATCCGAGGAATGGTATTACCACCCTTCTTTCACAAAGCCTTGCCTATGAAATGAACATCACAGGGAATGTCTCTGACATAGGGAGTCTAGCGCTTCACTGCGAGCAAGATATTCTGTCAGAAACAAGACGAATTTGCATGTGAAGGTACTTTACCGACTTGCTCGTCGAACTTTGGCCTTGACAAACTTTACAAAAGCCCGTTGATGATTGCATTGGATTAAGGCTAGTCTTCTATATCTACTACAAACGGGTAGCAGGCGTAAATCTTACATGTCAGCACTAAGAACTGGAGAGTTAATATCGATCGTTTGAAAATGTGCGAGAAACAAAATGACATAAAGCACAAGAAGGCGAGGTTTTCAGAGTCTGAAGACGGTGGGAATGACAACAACGGATTGGTCATATCGAAACCCGTAGCAGTGGCTTTATCTTTCCTCTTAGTACTCATCGTGGTTGCTGCTGTTTTAATCACGTATTTCTTGCCGACATGTCCGCTGAATGTCACCCCGAAAAGTTCGTCGTGTGAGAAGGGCTCGGGCTCATCGTCAGATGATGGGTTTCCAATACCCAAAGCACCAGAACCAGAGGAGGAACTACCACCATTTGAAGGTCGCTTACCACTTACACTAGATCCAATCATTTACGAAGTAAAACTTAAACCTTACTTAGACGATCAAGATGGCGACAAGCAGTTCTCATATGAAGGTGAACTTAATTTTACATTTGA
Organism: Glandiceps talaboti; assembly: GCF_964340395.1. NCBI lineage: Eukaryota > Metazoa > Hemichordata > Enteropneusta > Spengelidae > Glandiceps > Glandiceps talaboti. The sequence continues at coordinate 13,766,217 of NC_135549.1, forward strand.
ATGCGTTGAAGCGACCAATCTCATAATTCTTCATATAGGCAAACTGTTGTACATCGACTCGAGTAAAGTCAGGTTGCGTACAGGGCAATTTAACGAACTCACTATACGGGATACAAGTTATCATGAAGAATATGACTTTGTGATCTTCGAAACAGAATCGTTTTTACAAATTGATGCAACATACACTCTTACTTTGGAATACAACGGGACTTTGCATGACGATCGGTGGGGATTTTATGTGGAGACTTATACAACCAATAATGAAACAAGGTAAGTGTGACTGTTTATGATCAGAATATACCCACTTATATAATAATAACAATGTGTACCGAGGACTCCTCGGTGAAACATAATTGAAGAAAAGATGCCTTTTGGGAAAATGGAATAAATTATTTAGCTGACCCGCGTAAAATAATGCTAGCCTTGGGGGTTATTGATCAAAGAAAGGGATTAAAAAGATGTGATTTAGCAAATCGTAGATTGCCAGGCTCAAGAACGGATCGCTAACACTCCAGAAGACAACACAGTGATACTACTATTTTGCTTGTTGTATAACATGGATTAAAAGAACGTTTTATCTTTGCTCACACAATGTTAAGATGACGTGACATTGTAGGCAATCAAACCTCGGATATATCTATTCACGTGTACTTAGATGTTACTAATAAGAACTCCCGCTGTTAATATTCTATTGGAATTGTTGTTTTATACCAAGCATCATTGTCATACCCAGTTTTTTTTCCATGAAAAGTAAACGGTGATCACATAATCCTTGCCTATACTAGTGATATATCTCGGAAGTATTAGAAATACAACATGGTGGAAAAAAAATCATAAGTATGGCCTGCTAGGAAAAGCCTCGAATCTGAATAAAGCTAATTTGTTACTAGATCCCGTTGTGATTGTCATATTAAACTGCTCTCTCCAGTACCAAGAAATAGGGAAAAGATCTATAAACGTGAGCATTTGTCGGTAATAAGAACCTGGGAGCACTGTCATCATTATACAGAAATCGTTGCTGTCCCCGAGGCACTGAAAAAATTAGAATGAAAGTAACGAATGTGGTCTTGAAATGAAGTGAATCGATATTTATCACTGCCTTTTACGACGTAGGGTTGACGAGTTCGAGAAATTGACAACCACTAAAAATAGAGTCTATGAACCTAAAGGGGAGCACACATCAGAGCAATCTATGGTATCTGATACATTTTATGTCACTCGACAGCCAACATTATGTTTTTAATGACTTAGATCATGTACATTGTATTGAGTTGATAGACATTCGAGTGCTCCTTCTGTATATACGTCCATGACGGCCTCCTGCCTGACGAACCATTTTCAGCATCACCGGCTCCCATGAACGGAATGCGATTTGTATAATTAGGAAGCAAGCTATTTCAGTTTTTTTTTTAAAAAGAAAAAAAAAGAATTAATGTACTATAGCCGTCTAGGGTTGTCAGAGTAGCCTAGAGTAACCTTTAACCTATTTAGTATTAAATTCTATTTCCTATGAAACTACGTACTGTAAATGTAACAGTGCAAAGGCAAATTACGTTTACTTAACAATTTGACAAATTTCAACTTTGATTTTGTTTCACTGAAATGACAATATCAATTAAGGCTACTGTATCTCAAAAATTTTGAGTTTTCACAAAATGTAATTGATCTGGAATCTTAGAATCCCCTTGGGTGTCTTGCTGTGAGGGGGCAAGAACTGAAAAAAATATCACATTACACAAATCGCAAGCAGCGTCAGATTTCAATACAATTGACCATATTTCATTGGTATTTTATTGAGAGAGTGTGGGGGAGAGATGTGGTGTCTTCTTACATCCAGTGAGTATCTACTATCAGGGTTTAGAGCTGTGTTTCTCGTGTTTTCAAAATGTTTCCTTGGAAAGCAATTGCGTTATCCATGCCTATTTTCAGAAGACCATTATAAAATTATGTATTTTCGGTACTATGTGAGATTTAAAAAACGTTTTGAGTTGCCGTAATATAATCAGTTATTTTCTCAATATATTGCAAGACAATTAAAGTTACTGATTATCTCCAAGTTGGCAAAATCTCCATGTGTACCAAGAAGCCCTTGTAGCTAGTTCTATCGCAATCTCAACAAATGCAAACAAATCATTTTAAGACATTTATCGTGTTATTGTTAAGTAAACGTTTAATTTACAGCTTTTCCATTATTACCATATCGCACTATATGGACTCAATGGCATCTACTTAAAAATGATTTATTTAGATTTCAGTGGGGGTTTCACTGAAAACAGATACATAAAGCGCGAAATGGTCTCGAGAATATTGTAAACGGACTCGTGAAAAATCGCATCCGATTTATCACCACAAATCAATGAAGGGGTCGCTACACATCAGTGTACGTCTTGATAAGTGAAGCTGCAGAAGCGTTGGTCAAACTCGACGAGTGAGTTTTACTTTATTTACCAGTCATGTACATGACGTGACACTGTACTATTTAGCATTTCGGATTAGTCAAAAAGTATGTAATATTGCTTTGAAAAGCTAAGAAATTTAAAATCGTCATCATCATCATCATCATCATCATCATCATCATCATCATCATCATCATCATCATCATCATCATCATCATTCAAATTCAAGTTACTGTGGTTACTATAGGGTAGTATCTTTCGCTCATGGGTGGTTTGACTGAGAGAATAGCCCACCCCGGATACTACTGTCAAGGTCTTCCAACAGCGAAAAATAATACTAAGCTACGCTGTGTGGCCCAACCTAGACCAGGCCATTATTTCATACTTTTGTAGTGTAACGACGATATTGCAACTATGTGCCAAACATTGCTAGTATGCTTAGTGATAATTGAATGTCCATTTTAGACCAGACATATTACGTTTCCATTAAATGTAAATCACCGAGTTATATTCAATACTGCTTCATCTATCTATCCTTTAATGGTACACATTAAATGGTTGGCGTGGACACGTAGAGATGTATCAAACGTGCCCGCTTCTGTCGTAAATAATCACCATAATCATCTATCAAACACGAACCTATCTCGTAATGGGCTTGATTATACGACATGCCTGCCGTATGCATGATCTATGAGTATATATTATACTTGTATGTTAAACAACAAACAGAATGAACAGGGTTTACAAGTTACCAATTTCTCATAATTTAAGTATTGAAATCTCCAGATTATCTTCGTACACGACTAAAAGTACACAAACGAGATTTAAATTCCTCCTAATCGATTTTTTTCAACATTTTTTTTATGCTTGTTGTAACTTTGCGACGCGAACTATATAATATAATATGTAACGTAGAGGTTCGATTTTCACCCGTAAGACTCAGAAGGAGAGTATTTTTCAAACTTCGAATAAATGTATTATCTTCCCGGTAGTATGAACCCCTGTTATGTTGCTTGTCAATTGACAGATAAGTCCTCCTAACTGACATACTTTGCCATCATTACGATAATGCAGAAAGGTCTTGAAAAGGTCAAACTGACATTGAAACTACCACTCATGGTTCAACCTACTTCAAAATGCCCGAGAGACATCAGTTTCTGAAACCAGTCCAATTCCTTGCTGTCTTTCACAACAAAACGTTTTATAATCTGCAAGCGTTCAGCATGTATTGCTGTACCAAAGGCTGTGAAAGGGAAAATCGTCATTTCTCTCAAAGTTTCCATCAATATATGAAATGTACGCATCCAGACACATACACATACATACACATACACATACACATACACATACACATACATGTACACATACTACCTGCATGATATGCGGAGAAGGGTTCAAATATGGATTGTATCACCACATTACATTGCCATCCAAAGAACTACCATGAAATATGATCGTGTTTCCAGTTTTAGGAATCAAACCCACTCCTAGGTTAATCAAATAGATTTATTGTTGAAATCAGTGTATGTAACGTTATATTTGATTTTGTGAGTTTGAAAAAAAATGTAATTTGTAAAAATCGACCCAGCGTGTTATATCAGAAAGCATACCATCACTCACAGTGGTTTTTACTGTACAAAAGAGCTCATTTATTTCCAAGAGAATGGCGAATGTTAAATTAGAATGGCTAAAGGTGGCTTCGTCGTTATTTGTTTGATTGAGTGTTTGACTAATTTTTTTTAATTTCTTCTTCTGTCGGTTTCCTGATATCTTTGAATTGTCGTTTGCCTCTTCAGGTACACTGCTGCAACACAATTAGAAACCGTATACGCCAGGAGAGTGTTCCCGTGCCTGGACGAACCAAGCATGAAAGCTAATTTCTCAATAGCAATAACACATCGGAGCAGACGACAAGCCTTTAGCAATATGGAGGACATTAGAATAGAATATCTGGAAGATGATTGGATGACAACCTACTTTGATACTACGGTTGTCATGTCAACGTATCTAGTTGCTATTGTTGTTGCGGATTTTGCATGTTTGGAAAAAGTAACAGATAAAGGCGTAGAGGTAAGAAATGATGACGATGATGGTGATGGTGATATCTGTCTGTCTGTCTGTCTGTCTGTCTGTCTGTCTGTCTGTCTGTCTGTCTCTCTCTCTATCTCTCTCCTATTCACCTCTGTAATCTCTGTTTTGTCTATTGCACAATTAGATTTATCAAATCATGACATCACTTTATCACCTTGCTAGGTTTGTCATAGCGTTCTATTGCTTTCTCACCTACACTCCATTGTCAAATGACACAATGCATGCACATTGCAAAATAAAAGCCATTTAGTCAAAAATAAACTGACTCGTTGGTATATAATGTCAGTTAAACTTTTTTTCTTGTTTTGTTTATATACAAAATTCCAAACATGTACATTTCAGACAGTTAGTGAATATTTATTTCAACACGCCACACGAACGGTGAAATGTGGCGTCATGAATTGAAATGGGAGATCAATCTCCTCGCTGAAATCGTCAAGAAGTAACCCGGAGGAGACCTGTCCTAATTTTCTTTCTGTTATAACCTCAATGTTCTCATTTCATTTTTATCTCGACACTGCACTGTGTGAGAACACTGAGCAAGTTTTGGCTCAACATCACAGTCTATCGAGTCTAATAATAATTACATAATTAAATAATAATCAAGTTAATTTGAATATATTAACCACCCTAAATGTGGAAGTTTGTTATGCCGAATTCAAAAAAGGGGTAGTTTTATGAACACCCGTTGCCATGGTAACCAAGATCACCATAATGTGTAGATTATTTTTTCAACATTTTGACATAAAACATTTTTAAAAATGTCCTTGCTTTTGGCAAGTATGCGTCGGTGCTATCCAATATAACACACATTGCGTACATAGGATAGCTGTTTCCATGGAAACAGAGGCTTAAAAATGTTATTTTGGTAAAATATTTTCTGCTGATAAAATAAAGTTATGAATTTCAAAAATACCTTTTGTTCATTCAATTACAAGTGACGTTGTATAAGCTGTGTGGTTTTAAATGAAAAACATTTTAACTTAAGAAAAAAAAACGTCAATATTACCGACGCTATTTTTTCATTGGTAGTTACAAACTTTAATGTGTTAACACATATTAAGCAATGGTATACACTTTCATCATACTTATGATGGGGATGACCCCCAGTATTTCAAAGTTAAAGAGAGAAATTATTCTAGGTGGTAATGGAAATATATGTTATATAATGTGAAATGTGATATATTTCAAGTTAGGGATGAGCATATCAATCACTTTAAACTTTAAAGTATATGTACATCAGCGTTTTATTCATTTTAAAGACGCCATTTTTACCTCCCGTAAGGGTACGGGAGGTATTAAAAGGGGAATGTTTGTCTGTGTGTGTGTCTGTCTGTCTGTCTGTCTGTCTGTCTGTCTGTCTGTCTGTCTGTGTCATCATTTTCTAAAAATCGGCTGGCTCAATTGTAATGAAATTTGGGATATATAATCTCTACGGTAATAGCTAGACCTGATTTGGTTTTGAGCCAGATCTGTTAATGTTTAATTAGAGAAATTTGCATATTAATGAAATCAACTAATTACGCAACATCTTAAGACTGCATACTTCAATTTCAATATAATTTAGTGTATTCGTTAAACATAACAACATACATTTGTCCTATAAAATTCGTTGATGTATCTTACAGCGTTAAGAATAATTTGCATAATTAATGATTTTCGGTAATTAGGCTATATCTTAAGAATACATACTTCAATTCCAATATAATTCAGTAAACACGTTAACCATAACAATCGCATATGTCCTGTAAAGCTTGTTGGTGTACCTTTCAGTGTTAATGAATAATTTGCATAATTAATGATTCTTGGTAATTAGGCTATATCTTACGACTGCATACTTCAATTTCAATACAATTCAGTACATACATTAACCATAACAAATTGTGTATGTCCTATAAAGTTAGTTGATGTACCTTACAGTGTTAATGAATAATTTGCATAATTAATGATTTTCGGTAATTAGGCTATATCTTAAGACTGCATTAAGCAGTATCATACACTCTTACATACATTAACCTAAGAAAGCACGCTTGTCCAAAAAACAAAGCCTGTTACCATAGGTTTTTTTAAAATTTAATGAGTTATTTGCATAATTAGTGATTCCCTTACGGGAGGCATTCAGTTTAAATCTGGTAAAGATTGAAATGTTCATACTTCAGGTATGACTTATACAACTATTGTACAGACATTCAGTCTATTCATCTTTGTTCATGTCTGTTTATCCCTTTCGACAGTTTCGAGTGTGTTGTACGCCGGAGAAAGTGGAAAATTTGGACTTCTCAATAGAGATTGGCAGTCGTCTGTTGACTTACTTCGAAAACCTGTTTGAAATGCCGTATGGGTTATCTAAAATGGGTGCGTAACATTCAATTTAGTTTGATATCGTTTGCATTGACAGTTCTGTTTTCTGACCTGTATCAGAAGTAGAAAGAAAAGAGCGTGAGATGCTGACAGTAATGCACGATATGGAGCCACGCCAATAACGTTCTAGACATAACGTGACTTTAAATAATCAAACGACAGAGAAAGTTTAATTTTTGACGAAATACATTAGTGTTCGATCCACCCGTTTAAGTCGTCAAAGTGACATCAGCGCTTCGACACTGTACAGATATCATTTCGGTATCTTTAACGTTTATTTCAAATGGTAGCACCCCTTTAATACGTATGATCAATGATACCACAAAATAAGTGTCACGTAGAGAAAGTTACCTTAGGAACAGATTGGTTTCAATTAGGCTTCACAGTTGGGTTTTCTTTCCCATTGCTGAGGTCAGCATCCGGGTCACGTAAACTTTGAACGGTATACCTCTCATAATACAGCGTTGTACTTTTCAAGGCACGTGATGGATGTTTATACAATGGACGGGTACTTATAATTCTTTTTTTATATTGTAGATATGGTGGGAGTTCCGTGGGGTGTTAGTGCAATGGAGAACTGGGGTTTGATCATTTATAGCGAGGATCATCTTTTATACAATGAATCTGCACATAGTCCTGGTACCAAGTTGGAAGTGGCCAAGATTATTGTGCACGAAATTGCTCACCAGGTAAACAATAAATCCAAACTTCACGTTCAATCGGAATCCACTTTCTATCACTATGTTTGTTTAAATTCTTGATGATGATGATGGTGATGATGATAATGATGATGATGATGATGATGATGATATTGATGATGATGATGATGATGATGATGATGATGATGATGATGATGATGACGATGACGATGATGATGATGATGATGATGATGATGATGATGATGATGATGATAGATACATGGTTAAGATGGGTGTATGAAAACGCTCTGATTTGAATGTTGGAGTATTATACATATACCGGAAAGGATTGAATGTCTCCCAGTGTGTATGAGTTATGTCGAAAAAGTCGGCTTTAAGTTGTAGGAATGATTTTAATTACTATATATGCCAGGGTCTTCCGCTTCGAAGATTGAGGTCAATACCTCTGTTTGCTTCGGGTTATAATGTCAAATAGTTAGAATATTTTAAGACATGTTAGTACAACACTTTTTTTTTATTTTTGTTACAGCGTCATCTATGTTGCTAAATTTACCTTGTATAAATAACATCGGTATTAGTAATAGTTCCGTTTTGAGAACATTTGCAGGTTTGATTGACCACAAATCATAATTGTTGACTTTACAGCCGGAAAACTACACAGCAATGTTTATTCGTAATGACATTATCATAATAGGTTCGCAATTTCTTTATTGTCTCGTTTTTGTCTGTAAGTAAACTTGTTCTACTTGTGTTCACAATTTTTGAATTTCAGCAGTACAAGTGCAATATGCGGCACGGTACAGTGCTCTTCCGCTTCTCCCTGTATGTATGTATGTATGTATGTATGTATGTATGTATGTATGTATGTATGTATGTATGTATGTATGTGCGTGCGTGCGTGCGTGCGCGTGTGTGTATTAACGTGACATTGTATACACTAATAGCATTACAGAACGTTTCGCTAAAAAAAAAAAAAAAAAAAAAAAAAACACCTTTCGCTATTGTGTCGACGACACAGTCAAGATCATCAAACAATAGTGAAGGATTTTAAGCTAATGTGTAAATGCCAAAAAAACCCACACGTGATTGTGATGATTACTTAAACAAGGAGCAGTATCCATGAATACCAATTGAAAACACATCACACTTTCCATGATTTACGACACTGCATCGTCGTAAATCATAACCTCTTTTACGGCACCGTCTAAGACGCATTTTGCCCCGGTGTCGCGGAAGAAATAACATCTCTGGTTTGCGAGAATGCGACACAGCTGAGGGACAATCTACTACGAGACTTTAACCTAACTGAAAGAGGAGCGAGACGCAATGATATTTGTTCATCGGAGGATTTATAATTTCAGCCATAGGTTCACTTGGTTTTTTTTACCCGAGAATGTGACTTCAGTGAAATATATCATTAAGATAGTACATATCGTTGAATGAACACACACAATGCAACAATCTTGAATGTGCCATAGAAACGTGCCTGTAAACACAACGAATGACTGAAATCGATGAGGTACTTTGCACCAAAATACCACATAATTCATTGTTTAAATCATTGTTACGTGTTTACAAACACTGTGCTGTTTGATTGTTGTAAAGGTCACGCACTGTCAATAACAAGGTCTATTTTCTTTTTTTATGATTCCTTAGTGGTTTGGTAACATTGTCACTTGTTCTTGGTGGTCCGATTTATGGTTAAATGAGGGTCTTGCTCGTTACTTCGAGGGCATTGGTATGGAATTCCTTGACAAGGAATGGCAGGTAGGCGTGTTGCTACTGAAACGTTTTCAAAAGCCCACCATAAATGTACCTAATCCTCATTCGTATGACCTCTTTAAATTAATGAATGCCACGACATAGGAAATTACAGGTGTGTGTGTAGATTTCACACAAAAATGATATACTTTGCAGGAAAATTGCAGTAACTTCAAACGTTGTCATGCAAGTACGCAAACAAGAAAAACAATCGAAAGGATTTGATGGTCTAATAGTTTGACTCGTATAATCTGCAAACTATATATACAGCCTGTATAAATGGATGCACTTTACTTGGTATTGATGTGTGTATTTGTTTGATGGCTCGTTTGTATTTTGTAACTAACATTAAACCTGGGCTTCATGTGTTTAAGGTTGGTAAGTCAATCTGCCCTGTCTAACTACTCTCAAAATCTATTGTAGCTGTTTAAATGCACAATTATATGTATGTGTATCTTGTTGTGTATCTGTTATATATGATTGTATTATTTTTGTATTTTGTGAATAGTTGTACTGCTGACAGTTTCCCAATTTCCCCTTGTGGGATCAATAAAGCATTTATTAAAATCACACACCATCTGCCCATTATGGACGTGATTTACAGCACTTAGATATATAAAGACGAAACATTTCAAAAGATTATTCAGCGATTTCCTCCCAAAGGGCATGCGTCGGTACACATACACTTATTATGATGTATGGACATTTTACTGCTAGTGTTGTGAATGTACAAAGCGTGCAAGTGACAACCCGTTCCTTTCTCACGACAAGCTAAGATCGGTGAATCTTTATTGTTGAAGACTCACTTATACCCCGAGGGTGTCATCCATTCATTCAAATTTAAACTCGACTTTTAATAACGTGCTATTAAGTACTATTCAAAATTATACTCAACAATTACTTTGCGCCAACAGAACAAGTTCAGGGGGAAAATGCAAGGTCATAGCGAGTACAAAACAAGAGATACATGTAAACACTGCAACGATGCATTTTCATGTCAATGCCTTGTTTGTCACGTGCTGTTTTTTTATTGTATTGAAGTCTTATTTGATCTTAAAATAAACCCTACACAAACAGCAAACCGATTGCACAACATTAGACTTTTTCTAAGAAATTGTTCTTTTGTCTTCCGTGAATTCGATTGCGTAATCCGGATTATGAAAGAAACCATCATCCGCTATATAATGATAAGCAAGCAAACAGTCAACCAACGGAAATATTCAGTTGATAATTGCGATCTGCTATGATCACCCAACCAGGTCGCCATTCGAATTCTACATCACAGATTGAAAGATTCGCCGTTGTTGGCGCTCATGTTAAACCGTAGTTTGCAGTGCAGGTTTACATGTATCTCTTGTTAGACAGTGATGAATCTTTAATCACTTTATTTTGCATCACACAGATTTGTAACTTTCCAACAGGTATACATGTACATGTAGGTAGTTGAAGCTTTTGTTACACTGGCCATCGATACACTACTTCTTTGTACGCTTTTTTGACAATATACAATGTGCGCATGCACTCTAGAAAAGTAGATAACGGACTTGTTTACATGCGTCAGTTAAGTAAAAACGTGATGCTGATTAATATAGTCTATAAATTCTAAATGCACTCACTGACTTATTTTTGCTTATTTCTCGTATTTGCCAAGACAATGAGACACGTGTCTGTACCTATATTTAGAGGTATAAAGCTTTCAGGCTGGACATGTACACTAAAGCGTTGACCTTTATCTTTAAGGTCAAATAGTAAATTGTTCAATAACTTTGGAAGTTTTATACGGAGAGACTGTATTCAAATTTGTGCAATCACATTTTAGAGGTACGCTTACTCTATATTCAGGCAGACTTTTGACCTTCAACTTCAATTTAAATTTGTACAACAACTTTGCCATACAACAAACCGTGCAGTTGGGGACTACTATGTGTTCTATGAATGTTTATGACATTGGGAAAAAACACTCACCGCTATCATGGTGCATAACTTAACCATTACAGTATATGGACCAATTGTATGTTCTTGACGTCTACGAGGCCATGTATAAAGATTCCAAGTCGCGTACTTCGCACCCTGTCATCATGCCTGAGGTAGGATGGCCGGCTGAAAACGAAGGAATGTTCGACAGTGCCATAACCTACAGCAAGGTAGGGTTCATTTATTTGATCAGATTGTTATCATCTAATTTGGTTTTCATCTATCGGCTAGTATACATACATTGGATACTAGCCGATACTAAAGCGATGAGTCAACTTTGGTCTCAGTGAACTGGAATCATATATATATGTGAAGATTTATTATGTTTTGACTGTGTTATATGTTCCATAAAGATGATACAATAAATGTTGAGTGTGATTTATTCCCAATGTTTACATCATTAGCTGTTATCAGCTAGTTCATTAAGTGTACACACCAGGTGTTAATTGCTCAGCCATGCGTCGATCGCTTTTAATGTAAACATTCGCCGTCTAGCTATTAGTGGCAAGAAGGTCCTTCTAGTTCAATTGGCGAATGTTTACATCATCATAAGGGATCGAAGCGTGGCTGAGTAAGTAACACCTTATGTGTACACTTAGTAAACTAGCTGATAACAGCTAAATGTAAACATTGGGAATAAATTACACTCAACATACATTGTATCATCTTTTATTGAACATAAAAGTAGTAAATCTACATGTGTATAAGATATATGACTCCGGTTCCCTTTGCTTTGGTGGTGTACCATAACACGAAACTACTTTTGTTTTCAACTTGCTACCTTACCCTTGACAACCCCATCAACACACACACACACACACACACACACACACACACACACACACACACACACACACACACACACACACATAACACTAGACTGTCGACAGTCGCTCATACCTTTTTTGCTACGTTTTATCTACGCAACGTCTATATGCATCACGTCTATGCTTGAACCTACCAATTTTCTTGCAGGGTGGTTGCCTTGCACGGATGATGGAAAGCTTTCTTGGAACTGATGTCTTCTTTCAAGGTTTGAGAAGCTATCTCCGAAAGCACAAATACGCAAGCACCAAAACAATTGATTTTTTCAATGCCATGACCGAGGTAAGTTTGATATGAACATGTTGCAAGACATATTTTTGGCATTATTTTAATAATTCTCTCTCTCTCTCTCTCTCTCTCTCTCTCTCTCTCTCTCTCTCTCTCTCTCTCTCTCTCTCTCTCTCTCTCTCTCTCTCTCTCTCTCTCTCTCTCTCTCTCTCTCTCTCTCTCTCTCTCTCCAGACATTTTCGTTGCCCAAATTTTGATATTGTTTTTTTTTGTAGCAAGCAGGTGCGACATATTCAGATAAAAGTGTTACGGAATTGATGGATCCATGGTTACGACAAGCTGGCTATCCCATTGTTACCTTAACCCGACGTGGTAACAAAGTCCATGCAGATCAATATATATTTCTTCAGTATAAAAAAGACAAACCAGACGATAAGCATCCTCATATGGGGTTAGTATAATGTAGTGCTTTTATTTCACTCTTTGTCATGAGGCGACACTGTTGGAAAACACACAAACTTATGGTGTATGTGTATGGCTGAATAATTAATGCAAAACCATATTTGTCTTGAGGAGGAGTTGATATGCCCCAATGACTATTCCCAATAATATTGAGAAATGATCACTATGAAGTCTAGTTATCTGTGAAATGTAGACCGTTGTCTTACAGACTTACATGCTCTTGTTGTCTAAATCCCATGTCCTTGAGAAAGTCTACTGGCCTTTCAGTCGAAGTAGGGCATAATGTAGTCAAAATATGGAATCTACTAGCTGAAATTATGAATAATTATGAATATGTCATCGGTAATATATACAACATTTCATGTCAAAAGTTGTGGAACAATCGTGAAATCTTTGCGTTTGCAGCTTACAATTTTTTTTGGTACAATTTGTGAAAATGTTGTGATGTTAATATACAGGATAAGTCTGGTCAGGTTTATTTTCTCTTTAGTACAATTCATAACTGCTATCAGCTTAAACATAATTGTGATTTTGAGTGATGCAATTAGGCCTTGCTTGGTAACTCATTCAACTAGTCTAGCTGCTAGACCTCGGATGTTCTTCCGATACAATACGACACACGACCGAACATCGCTATCGATGATGGAACATCCAAGCCCTCACTGCGAACTTCGTTCGCCTTATCGTATCGGAAGAAAGCCCGAACGTCTAGCAGCAAGACTACTCATTCAACAAGTTTGAAATCTTGCAAAGAAACCCTAACTGCACTGCGGCATGTGTTCGTCAATTTTTAGGGATTTCCTGCAAGGGTTTATGGGAAAATCTTATGTTATGACATGCATTTACCACAATTTCAAAAATGTTTAGCACAGAGAGACTGTGGTAGGTGTGTTGTCATCAGCTCATGTTGATCAACGAATTCACTAATCGAACTATTCGTCGTGTGCCAGTGTTCCTCGGTGTTAGAAATGTCAATGTAGAAGCATATACCCTTACACGAAAGGTCTATGGTAGAACCACCCAGATGTTACAAATTTGTCATTTCTATCAAGACTGAGCCTTTTATAAACACATTGATTATAAAGTGAGGTCATCAATCCACACCAACAATATTCTGTTCAATGAGTTTGTCCACAGCCTAATGAGAACCGTTACCTTTCTCTCCCAGGTATAAGTGGCATGTTCCTGTGTTATACACTTACGAAGGGGAACACGATTTTGATACGGGTCACTTAGAGTGGATGCATATGGGGCCAGGTAGGTAGATTTACCGTGAATTGCTGACATAAGACCGTGGACGAACAGAACCTGTTACAAACAGGGAAAGTAAACCAATGAATTAGATTGATAACAGCACAATATATTGGAAGTACGGAGATTTGTATTACATTTCATCATTTGATAGGAACAGTTTTATGGCCAATTTACATAAATGATAATTCAAGTTCACAAACTAAATTTCAAGTTCCCCTGACAATTCATGTACACATAAAGAGGTCATAAAACTAATCTTATCAAAGCATGATGTGTAATACAAGTCTCTGCTGTTCCAACATGCTATTTAAAGCCAAGTGTTAATCCAATTAATTTGTTTACTTTCCCTGTTTGTAACAGGTTCAGTTTGTCCACATTGACTCTGATGTCAGCAGTTGTAAATTATCCCTAGTAATTGTACTACAGCAGTTGAATAACAATGAACGTCTGCACTATATAAGAAAGACACCATATGTTCAAAATAACCGTATTGTACTACTTTAACCACCTCCACTGATGCATGTGTTTCTCTGAGCGAGTGAAAACTTATTTTTTAAATTTGGTTGAACGGGCATAATGACCATATACAAAACAAAGAATTACATGATGTACACATTGACAGGTAGAAAAATAAGATACAAGCATACATGAATATATTTTTAAAAGGAAAGACATAAAGGGGGATTGTTTGAAATCAAAGAAAACGAAATATCATACATCCTTCCGGCGCATGCTATATCGGGGAGTGTATTTTTTTTTAAATATCAATATTACTGTACAGGTAGTAAAAAATCACTGAAACATTGCGAGTATTGAGACGACATTGTCTGTAAAAAAAAAGGTTAGTGAAAAGAAAGTACTCCCCTGGAATATTACAATCACGGTACGAGAAAGTTATGTACAAATACATAGTGATCACCGCCTGGAACTCTCGAGTAGAATTCAGTTTACAAGATATGTCCTTTAATTATTTCAGCGGAGTTTCAACTACCGTCTGACGTAAAACAAGAGCACTGGCTATTGGCTAATATCAATCAACGGGGTTTCTATCGCGTGAACTATGACATGGAGAACTGGGAAAAATTGGCAGAGCAATTGAAAACCAACCACACTGTAAGTTAATATAGTAATCATACGATATAAGTCTTGCATTTACTTCATGCTGTACGTCACTTTTATAGTACTATACAACTAACTTCTATCACGTTTGCTAGTAGGGTATGGCAGGATTCTGGTTTTAAATCACGAGATGAGATCATGATTAAACACATTTGTTAAAAGTTAAATAGTCTTTCGACGAAGAGTTTTTGTGACCTTTATTTAAAATAGTCATTTTTTTTGATCTTCTAACACCGTAGAGCATGTTCAAGTTATACAAATACTTTGTAATTTCACCTTGACTATATGCCTTTGTTTATTACACAACCACTGTTGCGTCTGTTCTCTTTCAAGGTGATACCTGTACGGAACCGAGGTGCACTTCTCAGCGACGCGATGTTCCTTAACAAGGCGCAACAACTAAACGGTGTAGTTGTTTTAAAGCTTATGGAGTATTTAAAGAATGAAACAGAATTTTATCCTTGGTATTGCGTGTCAACAACTGCCACGTATTTATGGGATATGCTGGCCCATACATCGACGTATTGGTATCTACAGGTAAACACCCCCTAGTGTTCATCTTTGGAGTTTGAGTCTTGTTATGTATGTATACTGTTAGCGCTGCAGTAAGAGTCACCACATTGGCTGCTTCTGCCAAGCCATCAACTCTCCATGAACCCATTCAATGAAAGGCGTAACAAGTATTGATTGATCTCAGAAATCTTAAAATGATCAATGACTTGGTTGGGTACGAAATGGGTATTTACACTTTATTCTCTTTTTTGGATATATTTCAGAAATTTATGCAAGATATAATACGACCGATCTATAATAGACTTGGTTGGGATTTCAGATCAGGTGATCACATTGATTAGTAAGTACATATATGTATACTCGACGCATGCTTCTTTCCAATCGCGTGCGTGCGTGCGTGCGTGTGTGTGTGTATGTATGTATGTATGTATGTATGTATGTATGTATGTATGTATGTATGTATGTATGTGTGTATGTATGTATGTATGTATGTATGTATGTATGTATGTATGTATGTATGTATGTATGTATTCTATGTATGTATGTATGTATGTATGTATGTATGTATGTATGTATGTATGTATGTATGTATGTATAAATTAGAATTGTAATAAAACTTATTTATCATAATATTGATGGTTGGAAATAAAACAAAATAATTGAAAATTACTTTGTGACATTGTGAACCTTTAAACCATGCACACACGCCTGAAACAGTCCTGAATTTAAGCCATTCACACAATCCTGAAACAGTCCTGAATTTAAGCCATTCACACAATCCTGAAACAGTCCTGAATTTAAGCCATTCACACAATCCTGAACTAGTCCTGAATTTAAGCCATTCACACAATCCTGAAACAGTCCTGAATTTAAGCCATTCACACAATCCTGAAACAGTCCTGAATTTAAGCCATTCACACAATCCTGAAACAGTCCTGAATTTCTGCCATGCACAATCCTAAATCAGTCCTGAAATTCACCAATGAACATAGTCCTGAATTTT
Organism: Glandiceps talaboti; assembly: GCF_964340395.1. Classification (NCBI taxonomy): domain Eukaryota; kingdom Metazoa; phylum Hemichordata; class Enteropneusta; family Spengelidae; genus Glandiceps; species Glandiceps talaboti. Next base: position 13,782,863 of record NC_135549.1, read on the forward strand.
CAGTCATGCGCGCAGTCCTGAATTTCAGTACTGCATCAGTCCTGCTGCAGTCATGCAGCAGCCCTGCACTGCCACAGGACTGCAGAAAGTTGGCTGTGTATGTATGTATGTATGTATGTATGTATGTATGTATGTATGTATGTATGTATGTATGTATGTATGTATGTATGTATGTATGTATGTATGTATGTGTGTGTATGTATGTATGTATGTATGTATGTATGTATGTATGTATGTATGTATGTATGTATGTATGTATGTATGGTTGTATGTATGTATGTATGTATGTATGTATGTATGTATGGTTGCATGTATGTATGTATGTATGTATGTATGTATGTATGTATGTATGTATGTACGGTATGTCAGGTACGGGCAAATTTGTTGGTTATCACCACCACCACCACCACCACCATCATCATTACCATTATGCTTTGTTCACTTTTAATTCCTTGAAATACTCTGACAAAGTCAAAGCATTGATCAACATACTATCAAAAATTTCATTATCTTAAACTTCCATCATTAAACTGGGAAATTCTGGTGTGTGTTTTTTTCAGCTATACCCGAGAACATGCAGTTTTTGAAATTGCATGTCACTTTGGTCTTCCCGAGTGTGTACAAAAAGCAACCAGTCTCTTCCGACAGTGGATGAAGGATCCGGACAATAATAGGCAAGTTGTATTTACATTGTAATATAGATTGAGATTTCGCTGTTATCATATATCGCCCATGTGAGTCAAATAATGTGCACGTATAAAAACCTTACTTGATCAAATTCAAACCATGTGCTGACGATCGAAGGCGATTCAAAAACTCGTTTATTCTACTCGATTTTGCTTAGTTTAAATTTGTATATCAGTGCATATAAAATTTATTTATGTATAAAATACACCGTAGGTGGCAGTGTTTATTTTGCACATATACATACACATACACAGTATACACGTAATTATATACATATATTTATATGATTACTTATATAATTACGGCATTTGAAAATGATGTAATCATTTGCACTACAACGCCAAGATGGCACAATTTAAAAAAATGATAGTACATATTGCTTCGGTAACAACAAAAATGGATTTGCATGTGGATAAACATTTTTTTAAATCATGTGAAACTTTACAATTGTGCCACAGCTATTTTTCCTCCAGAATTGATGACAAATTGAAGTATACTCTTTTCTGTGCGGCTGTAAAATACGGCGACTCTGAGATGTGGGATTACGCGTTTGAGATATCCAAAATTTACGAAAGCGAAAAATGGATCATTTGGAGCGCCCTCGGATGTAGTCGAGATCAGTTCACACTACAAAGGTAAACTGCATTATCCTATTATTATATCTATCTTTCCCTCACATTATTTTTAGAAGCACGCTTACATTCCTAAAATACACCTTAAGACAATTCACGGACAATGTGGGGGAGAGGATTGGATAGCGAGAGAGACACATACACAACAGACAGACAGAGTCAGTCATGTCGACTGACGCAGACATTGACAAACAGACAGACATACAGACAGACAGACAGACAGACAGACAGACAGACAGACACACACACACACACACACACACACACAAAGACAGGTAGGTAGGTAGGTAGGTAGGTAGACATACACTGAGGCAGACAGACAGATAGATAGACAGACAGGCAGACAGACTGACTGACTGACTGACTGACTGACTGACTGACTGACAGAGTGTTTTACGCTTTATTTGGACATGACGTGTTGTAGTTACCCATATGGCGAAGTCGCCGACGTATGGTATGGACTCTTGTCCTCGATTTCACACATATTTTTACACAGTGATGTGAAAAATAGAAGATCACATTAAGTGCTACTTTTACATAATAATATCTGTCTAATCTTTGTTACTTTCTCACATTGATATCTAAATAACACAGGTATCTAGAACATGGTATGGAGACTGGCGATATTCAAGTAACAACTGTAACTACTTTTATCAGGAGGGCATCGAGTGCTGCTGGACTGTCATTAGCTTGGAACTTTTTGTTTGATAACTTTGACGTATTGTACGAAAGGTAATTTTCTAACCACAGTGAAATCAGCAATTTCCCCTGACCGTGTATTGAGTACATGTACTACTATATCGTTGTTATGATCGATTTCCATGCTTAATATTACCAGTAGCGTTGATGACTTGAAACAATATAATCATATTGGACAGGGCAATTTACGGGTATATTTATTCCTAGTTGTTTTCTGCCTGGATGAAATCGTTTACACTTCATGAGGGTGTACAGATATGACAATTTTGATAGAAGCACTCTGTCATGTTTCATCCTCGTCACCTTTTCTATTGTACGTTTTCAGTCATGCGGGTTGTTTCCATGCGACGAGCCCTAGCCAAATCTGTCGCCCCAAATCTAAAGTTTGGACTGGTGGATTTGGATTGGGATGGTGGATTGGATATAGGGTGACCAGGTTTGTGGTCAGGGAGGCAGAGAGAAAAACTAGTACTCATGAATGAGGTGTTTAATCTAACACCTGATCTATCAGAAATGTCAAAGCCACCTTATACATGTAATGTATTGTATTGGATATAATTTCAGGTACAATACCACAGCATATCGTTACATTTGGTATAGGTTTGACGAAAAACTCAATACTCCCCAGCACTTAGCCAAGGTAAGACGACATTGTCTACTCCGTTTCCTTTATTGCCATCATTGAATTTATCCACATTTTCATGAGATCCAAGTAACATTGGTGTATGGAATTAATATAGAAGTTTAATCCGAAGAGACACAATCATGCACATATAGGGTTCGGTGACTGTAAAACATGTAAATTGACACGACAGTTTTGGTGGGTTTTTTCTTGTTTTTGTCGGTTTTGTCATTATAGTGTTTCTAAACTGTATAAAACATTCAATTGGTCAAAGTAAACATCACAGAAGGAGTGCAGTCAGTCCAAGTCCTCCGAAATTAAAGTATCATTTTATGACAATTCAAGATATTGATGGTGCTGAAAGTGATGAGCCAGGTTGGGGGGGGGGGGGGGTTTAATTACAATATACAAAAGCGACCTGATGTTATACTTTGTATATAAACTGTAAGGGCTGGTCTCCATTGCTGCATAGATACATCACATAGATATTTTTTCACTAATGCCATGTACACGATAGCTTATGACGTTTAATTAGATTTTATTCCCAATATTTTTCTTTATTCAGCCAAGGAAAAATACGAGAGAGACCCGGGGGGGGGGGGTCTTTGTAACCACACGAGTCGCTAGACGAGTAGTGACAACCCTTATAGGTCACAAGTATTTGAATGAAGAAAAATATTAGAGTATAATATAATCATACCATCGCCAGTAATATCAAAGAAAAATCTGGGAAAGTAATGGCAATTTTGAATGGATTGACTCATATTTCGAACACAGCAGAACCAGTGACGTAGACACGCGTTGTCGTGACATAGAACGACCAGAGTCTAAAGTATATGTATTCCATTTATTTTGTTCAATTTGGCTCGTGGATGGTATAACACTGATTACTGCGATATAAGGAGTTGTGTGCTACATGGCATTTTCATTAGTTTGCTGAAATGCAAAAGTTATCTCTTTTTTATGCCTCGTGTAATCTATACATTTGTAACTACATTTGATAGGGTTCTGATCATTGCATAGTTTGCATTCATCAAACATCGCACATTTATTTGCTATTTTACAGTTGGAATCTTTTGCTCGAGCGCATACTGATATGCCTGGCGAAATAGCATATGAATATTACAAAGCTGCTGAGATAGTGAAAAACAACATAGAATGGATGGAGGGAAACCACCAAGAGATCCACGATTGGTTGAAAGAAGTCACTGGTCAAAAGTTGGATGGAAATCCCAGTTCTTATATCTGATGAGCCAGGACTCGCAATAGAAACAAATGACGGGTTCAATGCATTGTGAACTTAACTGATTGGTGTTTTCTATATACAGTATGTGCACTGAGTACACACCAGGACACCATCACATACAGAAGTATTGGTCAAGCAATGCTCATTGTCGTTTAGTGAAACAGTATAGTTTAATTAACTCTACTATAAACACCCAGGAGGCAGAGACCAAGTAAAAAAACCCAGTATTGGCACTCCAATTTTTAGGATCCAACATAGCACTGCGGATCGATACAGGCCATTCTTAATAATCTGTATAGATCTTTGAGATTGTGGTATCCCGGCGTTTATTAAAACTAGGACCAAAATAGAATATAGTGTTCTTAGCTTAAAAAACTACAACATAACGAAGTGACTTGTGAACCGTTATTCCGATCATAGGCGACTGTAAATGGCCGATATGCGCTGAGGGCATGACTGAAATTAATATTTCACATTGAATTTCACCTTCAATGGTCATACCAAAGAACAAGACTTCCAAGGTCCTTGTCTATAACCAAATACACCTATCTTAGTATCCTGGTTCTGGTACTAGGGAATTAACTGAACTAGGGGCGGCGTTCTTAGACAGTAGTGGTATTGATACAAGAAAAAACGCTATATAGGTTTGCGTACGACTATTGGAATTTTCTTCCATATCTCAGCATCAGTAGAGACTGGGAATGGGTTTACAATTGCCGACATCAGACCGTGAACGAACGGAGCCTGCTACAAACAGGAAAAGTAAACTACTGGATTAGATTAATTAACACTTGACACAGTTTGTTGAAAGTACAGAGACTTGTATTACATTTCATCATTTCATAAGAACAGTTTTATGGCCAGTTTACATAATAGTTCATGTTCACAAACAAATTTCCAGTTTCCCTGGCATTTCATATACACATAAAGGGATCATAAAACTATTCTTATTACTTCCCTTTTTGTAACAGGTTCAGTTTGTCTACGGTCTGATGTCGCCAGTTGTACTGAAAGACAAATATTACCTGTACAACTTCTGGATTAATACCCTTTCTGATCACACATATTACATGTATTTGTAGTGATAGTATGGTTATTTTAAATACTGAATGTATTAAAATAGGACCTGTACTTTCAGTCAGAGCCGCCAGATGGAAATGAAAATAGTTAAATTCGTGCTGTTATTTACTTGACAATTATAGTATTTTGGTGTTTAACATTGGTAAATGTTTGAAATGTATTTTTATATAAATGTCGATATTAATTATAAGTTTTTACAATGTATTACGTATAGTCTATTTCGTATATGCTAATCAATTTGTCATTAATTAGTGCATCGGTTTAACGACTGTTATATGGTAAATAGTGTATCCACTACGTTTCGAAGTATAGTGTTAATATTTACCTGCAGAAAGAGAATAAACTCTTTTCACTTTCGTCTTTGAAATTGATGAAGCAAAAAGGCAGAGCAATTTTCTTAATAAAGCATTTGACACGTTTGATACTTCTAAGTTCTATAGGGAACAATTAACATCACGTTAACCACGCAGATGCCCCCACATACATACATACATACATACATACATACATACATACATACATACATACATACATAGTATAATTTATAACGTAAATATCATTCGTCTTAGAATTGTCGTGGAGTCTATCTATTGTCGTGTTTCATTGTAGTATGAACAGGTGAGGCCTAGGTCCTTTGTGAAGTTGTTTCTATAGAATGTACATGTATAATGAATGAATGAGTATCGTGTACATTGCAATGTTGTATGACAGTCTATTAATTACAATGTGTATATGTCACCGTACCGTATGCGTTAGAATTTGTATTAGATCTGAACAGTGCTATACCTTATTAGTAGTATTATGACCAAGCCTGTTGGAGATTGTTTGAACCACCCTACCAACTTGAATATATAAAGAGTCTGTCATGTATCCGTTATATTTTGTATTTTCACCGTTTTATATCAATTGTATTCGACTGTGGTATTATTACTTGTTCTATTACGTAGGTAACATTTATACAAATCAATTTACCAGTTTTTATCCGATTGTACAAACGTTGTCAAGTGCACGTGGCTACGTACGTGGGACCAATTTCAATTTTCTTGGGTTGTTAGTTTGTTTATTGTTTCCTTGTAAACAATTTGTTCTGTTATCAGTTGTGATGACGAATTTGTATTTTAGTATATGAAAAATGACTGTATTAGAATCATTGCATTGTATACACTTAACGGGGATGTTATTACATATAGGCATTATATGGAATAAAATAACACATGATTCAACTAAGATTGCTTCATCATATCAACTTTAGTTAAAAAATGAATGAGTGGAGTTTCTTATTTATGTTGCTATGTTATTTATCTAAACTAATATATGGGTTTTTATAAGTTGACCTGCAAGTATCGTATACCAAATTAACCGTTGGTGGCGCACTCCAAAGAAATAACCCAACGCCCAGGAGTTGCAATGGTATGCACTTTAAAATCAATCTCGATCACCTCATTACGTACGTGTACGTGTACGTGTATGTATTACTGCCCAAACATTAACGATCGTTAACTTCTGTACGTTCCAACCCTCGTCATCAGAATATTGGACATTGAAAAGATTTTCACTGGAACATGGTAATATAAACGAGCTTGCAATGCTATATTAACGGGAATTAGGATGCACTTTTATTTTGCGCATGTTATGGTGTATGTTTTGTATGGTTTTTTTTTTATTGTTGGAGCCTGTTAATGGGACTCGTCCCGTAGGTCACCCTTGGAAATAAATTAATCAATCAAAATTTTGGTAAAAATAACAGTTGTCTGGAAGATATATAGAATAGGTTGGTCCTAAAGAAAAAGCTTAACACTAATTCGAGAAACTGGAATTGAATCATGTGCTTTTTTTAAGTCTTCCAACAGAGTCATCATGCATCGTCTGTTGATTGGATACACGATCAATATTGTGGAGTGCGTCATCACTTAGCCTAGTTCCTGATGGACATATTCGTACTACGTTTCATACTATCTCAGACTACTATAGTCCAGCCAATCTCATTACTCAAGGTGTTCATTGTGGTTCAACCCCATGGTGGGCGAAGTGCAAACTCGCATATCAGTAGTAATCCATCACAAAGTGACAGGCTGTCGTCATTGTACGGTCGTTCTCATATTTCTAGGACTGATATGCAAATTTCCAACCAGGACTGCACCTCTGCCATCTCCAAGTCTGTTTAAACTAACATCGTGTGGGGACGCAACAATGTCATCGTGTTTAAATGAACGCTGTGGGAAAGGGGGGAGGAGCAAAGAATTATGTGCGAGAGTAATGGGATTGACTAGATGGTATAGTATGAAGATAACGTAGTACGGAATACAGTCCGTCAGGAACTAGCTAGACTAGTTACTGCTGAGCATTTCTCCCAACAACAAATTATTCCATACTACGATGACACTAATGGTAGGCGAGTAAGAGCATATCAGCACAAATTAAACTGTTTTCTGTGTGCATGTGTTATCGTTAAGACAAGCAACTTTGTACGGCCATCATCATTACACCATTACCGTCTATTGATCTTGTGACCTTATCTGGCGTCAAATCATTTGGCATGGAGGCAACTTATCGATCGTACAGTTACTACACCGTCTACTATCTAATACGGTAACCGTGGAAAATACATCATAATGTAGTCACATGTGGTAATAGTCAGTTTTAACACGTAGAAGCTGTGATGTGTATCTGTCATCCTTCTAGCCTATCGTCGAATCACTGGTTATTATAGCACATGTAAATACACGTGTTAGTATAACATTTGTAAAGTCGCCCTTCGCTTATTTTGAAGTGTGACTGACCAAAAAGGATACTTGATACGTTCCAATTAAGGGCGCCGTAAACTGTTCAATTTTAAATGTGCGGCGACATGATGTTTATTTGAAAACTGAATATAAAATACTGTACAAATAAACAGTACACCAGTGTGTATGTATAACCCGCACAGAATCTATGACCTTGTACATTCTTTTCTGGATACAATTGCTGACCGTCAAACCGTGGACGAACAGAGCCTGTTACAAACAGGGCAAGTAAACTACTGAATTGGATTAATAACACTTGACACAGTATGTTGAAGGTACAGAGACTTGTATTACATTTCATCATTTGATAAGAACAGTTTTATGGCCACTTCACATAATAATTCAAGTTCACAATACAAATTTCCAGTTCCCCTGGCATTGATCATAAAGATGCCATAACACCATTCTTTATCAAACTATGGTGTGTAATACAATGCAAGTCTCTGCTGTTTCAACATGCTGAGCCAAATGTTATCAATCAAACTCATTTGCTTACTTCTCCTGTTTGTAACAGGTTCAGTTCGTGGGAGGGGTTGGCATGATGTGTGAGGGCGCCCTGTCACGGCGTACCTTACAGTATAGTCTACGGTCTGATGTCAGACATGTACTAGATGTCGCCAGTTGTATTGAACCTGTCCGATTACAGCACAACAAATATCCCACATCGGACATCAATGATGTAGAACCGACGTACTGTAATGTTTACGATACTGATGCACCAATAAATGGATTGATTTAGAAACCAAATAGGTCGTAACATTTATCCTACATTATGTTTTGGGGTAAGTTTCTTACATGTTGCCAACTATATCAACATAAAATGATTCTGATTGTTTAGGTTTATTCTATCTGAGTTATTAATCATCCTTAGCGTGGAATCCGGAAGTACGTACTGCAAGGGTCTCGAACCGGTATAATGATTCCTTAAACTTAAACGTGAAGAAACAAGTGCAATAATACGTTATCGAGATCGGGTATGATGTTTTATTTACGTCTTTCATAAGTGCCTCTCCATAGATGGGGCAATTATTTAATCAGACTTTACATGAACAATGTATGTGACAACTTGAATGGAAAGGTCAGATGGTTTCCCTGCTAGGAGGGTATGCATTACACATTCATATATCATTCCAGAATTTTGACAAACTTGGCTCCGGATATTTTATAAGTCTTTGCCGGACAAGACAGTTGGAGACTCGGGGAATCATTCATTAATTAAACAGGTCAAAAAATGAAACGTTTTACTAACTAAAGTATTCACATAAAATTGATGAAGAGTAGTTTTAATATCGATAGTACTATTTAGTGTATTTGGCGTTGATTACATACACGGTCGCAATTTTGATAGGAACCGATGACGAAAGGAATATCAGTCACTTAAACTATTAAAAGCAAAGTAAGAAAAAGAAAGAATTATGGTCATAACACTACATCACAGATTGAGCTATACATGTGTCAAGATTTCTTTTACACAACCATCAAATGTGTTAGTATGTATTATGAGCAATCTCGATCTGTTTAGAGCTGTGGCGTCGAAGTGATGACGTCAACGGCTATCAGACCAACACTGAGACATTGTGTCACTACCAGATATGTCATGTCACAAAATAATTGCGTCATGAGTAATGCTATCCATTGTCTGTGTTTGAATTTAAAAGCATGCATGATACAGGCAATGATAGTCTCATCGATTGTTCAGGGTAAAACTACATATAGTATATCATTTGCTTACTCAAATTATAAAAAAAAAAGATTGACAAGTTTGGAGAGTTTGCTCGATCTAGTGCTCAACCTTGGTAGCTGCGGTGTCCGTGGTTGGATATTTTTTTATCTAATTTTGTGTCCATCATTTCAGAAGTTTTTTGCCAAAGGGTGACACACTCGATGTGTTTGCTTTAATCAGAAGATACGCCGACACTTAGTCATTTTCAGCAAACATCACATGATGTTAAAGTCAGGTACGTTGCAAGTTGACTGTGGTGATATATGTTATCAGCTTTATTCTCTTTTGTCTGTAATTACTGGATTTCAATTAGTACAATATGTACACTAATTACGTTTTCAATATCGAACATGTAAGGCACCGTGACCGGACGGTGTAAACATTCCATTATTGAACAGTGTAATTTTTCACAGCCACAGTGTAGTGGTTTTATATCATTCGCTAATCTATCTTTAGAAGGTTAGTGAATTTCTGTTTTAAAAGTCTGTCTCCGGGACGCGTTATCTTGACAGCTGAGGATAAGGAGATACTGCACATCACACGTTCTGCATGCATTACCATTCCTATTCAAATAACACTAAGAACTGCCAGCTGTGAAAGCCAAAAAGAAACTAAACAGATTTCGTGTAGGGTCACGGTCTATGGTGATACCAAAATTTTGAAAAGAAAAATACTACTTAAAAAACAAAAACTACACTTACGCCTAATTCGACTCCCCAACCTCGTCACCTTCAAATTGGCTGCAATACAGTAAGACAAATAAGCTTGTTTGTACACAAAGGTACGTCACAATCGACATTTTTTATGCCATGTCAGCTTACAAAGCAGTTACAGGTTGTAATCGTCACGGAAAATTGATTGGTGGCAATGTAGCTTCGAAGCGAAAAATTCTCATTTGAAACAAACAAAAAAAAAACATAATAAAATTTCGAAATTGTTCGAGACTGCTGCAAGTTTTTATGATGTTTCTAAACATTGTACAACCAAGTTTAATTTTGCATAAGCAATAGGGAATGAGATCGCTGAAGAAGCGTGCCACTTTAATCGAGATTAAACACGAAGAAGTACTTAAAGAAGTGAGTCAACGCAATCACTGTACAAACAAAAGTCGGTTTAGGCGTGTTGAGGATCCGATAAACTCCGGTTCATTCAACACGGCACTATATGACAATACGCATGCGCACAAACCTGTACATTTTTTAGGACAAGTACATTTTACATGTATTTGTAGGTTTCAGTTTCTTTCACTTTGTACTTTTTTTCAAATTAATTCTGTTATATAAACGATATGATTTGGTTGTCCGTGATCACAGAAACTTGATGCAAGGGAAAGTGTTGGGGAATGGCGCCGGTGTTTTTCCCAGGGACAGGGTAATGTACATGTAACTATAGTTTCTTGTTTATCTCGCGTGTAGAGTGATGGCATTCAACAGCCGCTGAGATGAGTTATGTGTATTTTTTTTCTTCAAAATATAAACATGACAGTCTAAACTTGATCCATAAAAATTATATCCTTGACTTAGATTTAAAAAATCTCTGCTCAGTGCTATGATGTAACTTTTATGCCTAACAAAAAAAAATGTGTGGTTCCGATTAGGCCTAGGCTCAATTTTAGAATAAGTGGGGTAGGTAGATTCTATATTTTATTAAAAAAAGACTATTTTTTCATAATGAGTTTCTGGTTCAGGTAGTCATGTTTGCCGTTGTTTTCTGTATGGTCTATGTGTTATTAGTATCTTCCCATCAGATGTACAGCCACTACAGATTGGAAGAACAGTTTTATATCGTCTTTTTCGCGATGTTAATATTGTTTTCTCGAATACGTGAAAAAAAAAACACTATTAGGGCTAGCATGAAAAACTAGGTGGGGTCAGGTAACTGGAAACAAACAATTTGGTTAAAGGTTAATCTGCTGCGAAGTATATAAATTTTATTTTACAAAGCAAAGCCAGACCTGTCAACATACATGTACAAAGCACTGCTCAGTTTTTGCATACTTGAAATAATCATAGGGAAACTTTAATTTGCCGGTTATCGATCGAAACATTGATAATGTTACAAATAGCAACTTGTTTGTGTTTAGCATGATTTTCGAAAGTCTTGTCTGCCATTCTACACACGCTTCGGGGCCCCTTTCAAGTTGTTTCCATGGAAACGCCAATAAGGATTTGTGTGTAGACGTTACCATTGTACAGGAATATTAATTGCACGAAAAATGGTAAAATTGGGAGGTATCTGTGTATTTACATTGCAAAGATATTCGTAACTGTCAGAGTTACATAGTGTCACCAAAATTTGTGAGCCGTTGGACTTAAAGATAGACTCAGTATTTAAGTGCAACGTAGTGACCAATAATATAGTCGCTTTCCAGTGGGAGTAAGGTCATTCATTGTAATAATTAACTCAACAGATTTTGTTGAGCCGGGTACATTGAAACATACCATCATGGCGTACAATAACTACATGGCCGAAGACTCATATCACAAAAAGAAACAACCTGGGTGTTTTGTATCATGGTCAATGTGGTTCATCATCTTATTAATTGTAGCGATTCTAATAACCACGGCAGTACTAATTACGTACTACGTACCACAGTCTTCGTGCGATGCAACACCTACCACTGACCCGTATATGGGACTGCCTCCACCACCTGAACAACCACAAGACGTCCACAACCCGACGAATGGTAGACTACCAGACAACGTCAAACCAAGCCACTACAAAGTTGATATAAAAACGTATCTCGACGAACCAGAAGGCGGATCTAAAGATAAACAGTTTACCTTCGAAGGAACAGTAGAAATTGATATCACATGCCAGGAGACAACTCATGTTATAACGTTACACGCTCACAGGACAATAAATGCCCTCTCGGCTACCGTTACGCACCTACCAAAAACAGGACAACCAACAGATATTGAAGTTATAGACTGGGACACACAGCCAAAACAACCCGAATTCGAATTTCTCAATATTAACCTCGGATCTAGTATTGAAGTTGGAGAGTCGTATTTGTTGACCATCGACTATGAGGGGACACTGCTCCAACCCGACCTTTTGGGATATTACGTTAGCAACTACACCGTAAACGGAGAAGAAAGGTGAGGAATGCATTTTTCTTGTATGTAGAATGTCGATAACGATCTATACCAGGTATAACAATACTGTGGAACCTATAATTGAAAAACAATCTTAGATAACTAATCATTTAACATAACAGGAATACTTATCTGTAACCTGTAAGTACCACATGTCAAGAGCTTGCATGGTCCCAAGCTGAAACATATTATCAGTGTATACTAATGTTCTACTGAAAGGGTCGATTGAAGTTTGAAGATTAGGCGAGGCAACTTTAGACATATGCAATTTTACTTGGTTATATACTGGCCATAAAACATTAGCAACGTTAATATGTAATAGAATTCAGAATGCAATTATCTTTATGAGTACTAGTAAGACGAACGCTAAAATATATAATCAGAAAATAAAGGGGTTTTATTATTAACTGTGATCCTGTTCATTATGGTTTGACAGGCATTTGGCATGTACACAGTTTGGTCTCAGCTATGCTCGCAGGGGATTTCCATGCTTTGACGAACCCCAACTTAAAGCTACGTTTGACATCATCCTTGAACATCGAGACGGGAGACGAGCACTTTCCAACATGCCTGTCACAAAAACTGAAGAACCTGCAGTTGGTTGGACGAGGACATATTTCGATACAACTCCAACCATGTCAGCATATGTTATAGCCCTCGTTGTAGCTGACTATGTCAATATTACAAGATATACAGAATCAGGTATTCCGGTGAGTTTAATTCTTTACAATACATATATAATAGACCCTAGGGTATATGGTTTTTACTTTCTGTATATCTATTCCAAAATAAATTTACTCCATGATTGCCCATTAGGCTGGGGTCAGAATTTACGGCGGGGGGGGGGGGGAGGCTGGTGAGAAGTTGGGGCCATGAATGATATTGAGGGTTCAAGGGGGGGGGGGCATGAAAATTCTGATTGTCTTAAAGGGTAGCTCCCGAAATATTTTGTTCATGATTTGAACTAAATTAAACCTCAAGAGCGGTCCGGTTTACCAAGTAAAATAAAACATTTCCAACGGCTTTGCCGCACTTGCTTGGGCGACAGCCGTGCGAATGTATTTGTGTATATGCCTTCCTCTGTCTGTCTGTCTGTCTGTCTAAATGTCTGTATCTCTTTCTCTGTAGTCTCTATCTCTATGTGTCTCTCCCTTTCTCTCTCTCTCTCACACACACACACACACACACTCTCTCTCTCTCTCCCTCCTCTCTCTCTCTCTCTCTCTCTCTCTCTCTCTCTCTCTCTCTCTCTCTCTCTCTCTCTCTCTCTCTCTCTCTCTCATTTACCTACCATACATTTAGTTATGAAGCAGTCAATAGCCAAGCAAATGTGTCACGGTGTGTCTGACAAAATATCTCTGAATAGGTAAATTAAAGTGTAGGTAATATAGCCATACAGTTGTATAGTAATATATTGACTCGAGTATTGAAGACAATACAATTTTATGCCATTAAATGGCCTCCTATATGTCCTTATTTTTTGTAAAAGTGCTTACTGTGGGAGGGGGACACTAGATATCATGGGGGATACTGTTTCTGCCAAGAATAAAGATTGACTGATGACTAAGTATCTCCATGTACAGCCCAAAGCCGACATCTCAGAACTCTCTCATAGTTACAAAAATTAATGTATGTATGGACGCTGAAGTTGATTTCCACTGTTAGTTTAATGTAGTGTACCATACTGTACATCTCTGAAGCGGAGGGGGGGGGGGGCGCTACTGTATAACATATTAAAATATGTATAGCCGGGAGGGGTTCTTTTTGGGTTCAATTCTTGGGTTCATTTCGGGCGGGGCATGAAATGTTTTAAGAGCGCGAAGGGGGGGGGGGGGGTTGTAAAAAAAATTTGACCCAAACAATTTCTTCCCAGGCCCCCCATCCGTAAATTCTGACTCCAACCTTACTTCTCGTTCACGATTGTCAGCCATCATGGTAATTTTTAAAAACATAGTTTCATCACTGTCCATTTTCTGCGAGTCACAGTACTAACAACAAGTCTGACCCCGTCACGAAAACGACATGAAACTGTCAACGTTGCTGTAAACGTCTGGTATGTTCATGTATGTTGTGATTGGTCCAGTTACTAATATATCAGCATGAATTGCAATTTATTGCTGACAGGGCTTTGTAATTTGATATTGTATTTTTCACGGCACCTTTACGTCATACCTGAATCAACGAAACAGCGTGTACGTGCACTTTGTAATTTCCTGGTCGTGACGCCGATATATACACGTACAGTCGTCAAAATATGAATGTTGTGCCTGTCCGTCGCTGTATGCAATTGCGATACAATAATTCAACACAACTGTGTCATACATGCTGTCCAATGATCCCGTCGAAGGAGGTGATTACGATGGGTACAAACATATGCGAACTAAAACTTACAGTTTGGTATGGCTAAGTGTAGTGGATTGTAAACAATTCATGTGTGTCGTGTGCCCTAAAACACGTCCGCGATATTTTAAGAGTTCTGAACATGTCATCAGTCTTTCTCTAACTTTACTGATTGCTCTTTCACCCATTTTTATTCTACATTAATTCACAATACACACGTAAAGAGTTTCAGCGTTTAACCCAGATTTGAACTGAACTCTATCTTACGTCACCCTCGGTTAGGTTGTAAATTTTTACTATGAACTCAGTTTTCGAGAATTGTTGCATTTATGTCAAACTCGAAATATTTACAAAATTAAATTGATTTGACAGAAAAATAAGTATGTGCCAAAGTATGCAACAATAAAGGTTATAATATATATATATATATATATATATATATATATATATATATATATATATATATATATATATATATATATATATATAACTCGGTGAGTATCAATCTGCTAAGATCTGATGATCGCACAATGCGTGAAACTCCGAGTTACAACCAAGAAAGAGTTCCAGTACCACCAAAACTATATATATATATATATATATATATATATATATATATATATATATATATATATATATATATATATATATATATATATATATATATATATATATATATATAGTTATTATATATATACATACACACACATATATATATACATGTAAAAGGAAAAAGTTCAAATATAACAAGTAAATAATTCGGACAGCTAGATCTGAAAGTGCAAGAGTATATTACATGACTATTCAAAATTCAGATAATCCATAATTTTCGCCTAAAACTTTGTATTAACTTTAATATATTCATGCATTACCACCAATCACGAGGCACTGATGAGATGGTTGTGATATGATAGTGGTACCAGTGATGGTGATGGTGGTGGTGGTGGTGGTGGTGGTGGTGGTGACGACGACGACGACGATGACGATGATGATGATGACGATGATGACCATGATGACGATGATGATGATGATGATGATGATGATGACGATGATGATGATGATGATGATGATGATGATGATGATGATGATGATGATGATGATGATGATGATGATGATGATGAATAACATTATTCAACTTGTCTTGTGCATTCAAATACAGGTCAGTGTTTGGGCTTGGGAAGAGAATATCCATGCATTTGAATATGCTGTTGAAATGGCAACCCAACAGGTGGACATATTTACACGTGCATGGGGAGTACCATACACACTACCAAAATTAGGTAAGATAAAATCACCATATGCATGTATGTGTAGAACCTATTCCACGCAGACCTTTAAAAAAATATTTCATCTATTGCAATTGTCGGGAGCTAGTCTGTACGATACAGACATTCGTGTCACGCCACGCTATCAGCCAGCACCAATCATGTGGTTAACAGAAGCTTAAGCCTGATAGAGCTGAACAACACGACGTATATTACAGTCTAGTAGGGTCGATCGTATAACGATTGAAGTACGTACTTCAGTATATATTGATTTTGACAATGATGGAGTAGTTCCGTAGTATTTTATTTGCTTGTCTTGTGGTACAATTTATTAAAAACACACTCTGTTGAATTGTTATTGTAAGTAAAATGTCGTTTCTTCAAAAATATTATAATGAATTGATGTGTTGTCATAGCTCCACACATTCATAAATAATTATACACGTTTTAAATATGATTATAACATGATAGAGAAGTAGTGTGAGCTCTCTGTCACACCAAGTAAATTTTTTATTTCTGCTAAATCATCATGACATCATACTCAGAATGCTTTCAGTGACTCGAAGTTATTAAAAAACCGAGGCTATTTGTATATGTCACCAGTGAGAAGTTACCTCATGATTTCAAAATTGATATTAAAGAAAGAATGAAAGAAAGAGAGAGAAAGAAAGAAAGAAAGAAAGAAAGAAAGAAAGAAAGAAAGAAAGAAAGAAAGAAAAGGGAAGCTTTTTGTCAAGACTCATAAAAGAACTCGATATTCTGCAATACACCATAGTTATAAGTAGAGATGTTTAGCTCCAATTATGGACTCATACTTTGAAATGTATCTTCTCTTTTCCTTTCTCAGATAATGTCGCCATACCAAACTTTTATTTTAGTGGCATGGAAAACTGGGGTGTAATTTTGTACAGAGACACTCGTATAGCTTATGAAGCCGGTATTGATACACCTTATCAAGCTCAAAGGTCTAACTCGTTGGTTTCTCATGAAGTAGCTCATCAGGTAAAAGTTCATACACTCAAATATATCTGTACATGTATATGGAACTACACACCGCCACTATAAAAAAAACCCTGAACATTTCAGAGTTCGAAATATGTACAGACGGAGGGACTCAGCGAATGGACAGCCCAGTATTCTAGTTCATAAGGTTGGATCAATCTGTCATTGAAAGCAAAACGGGTAGTCCATGTAATTAGCGACAGATTTGATTACTGTAACTGTCAATTTTGTCGAATCCTGACAAGATATTTGGTATTTAGTCTGTCTGTAAGAGTGAAAACAGAGAACGAGACAGACTGACAGTCGGACATACGTACAGACAGACTGACAGGCAGGCAGGTAGGCAGACAGACAGACATACAGACAGACGGGTAGGCAGACAGACAGGCAGACAGACAGACAGACAGACAGACAGACAGACAGACAGACAGACAGACAGACAGACAGAGACGAAGAGGAAAAGCGAATTACATTGAGGAGAGAAAACAGAGTCAGGTCGAAATAAAGAGAAGGAGAAAGAGATATATGTAGAGAGAAAAAATCTTATTTAGATATAGTAACTGTGAACGAGCAACCATCCATCACACGTATCTTTTTTACTTTGTTTACGACGTAATCTGTCTAACTTAGAGTCATTATTCAACGTTTTAAAGACCGACCTTGTAATGTCTGATGACCTTATTTGAGGCTTATTATTCTATTAACTTTAATAGTGGTTTGGTGACATAGTAACCTGTAAATGGTGGGACCACACTTGGCTCAATGAAGGTATTACAAGTTTCGTAGAATTTATAGGAACGAATCACACAGAGCCTGACTGGCAGGTGGTAAGTATGCGTATTATACCATACTGTCAAGGTCACCTTGGCAACGTCAACTTAAAGTTCATCGTTCAGATTTGAATTCGTTGTGAATGATCATATTCTAGGAGATAATTACATTTTCTGCATGTAAAGCTAAATACACGGAACGGGTGTGCTGCTGTTATAATACTGTCTAACATACATGTCACTGTGACTAAATAAAATAATAATATACCCCACAAGTTCTTCAACTCATGAACAATGAACTCATACAAATGATTTGTCCCTTGCCTGTGTGCAGAATATATCAAAACATGTCCATTTTTGGGCTGCAAACAGTGCACATATTCTACAGCATGGTTACAGTAGTTTATGGTATCGAAATAACGGTAATAACTAGTAACCGTAATGTCTTGTTCACATTTGTGGCTCACCCATGTTGTTGTCCTCGCTGAAGTACATGTTTGTGTGATCGCCGGGTGATCAAACCTTGTCAACATCTCCTATAGATTTACAATTTGTTGAGAAACGATAAAATGGACTTGGCAGTTGTTTTAGTAACAATTTTTATTGCTGAAACACTGCACATACCATGCATCAGTATCTAGTTCAGCTTGAATTGCCCGAGAAATAAGTTATAACAAATTTATAGTAACTGTTTGGTGTATTCGTCAACGGAAACAGGTTTACGGAAAATAACATACACAGTTACAGCTACTGTTTTTGCTTTATCCAGTTCGAACAAATTTTCCAATGGACTGATTTATATCCTGCGATGAGGGCGGACTCTATTGGTGACTCTCATCCAATTGTATATTCGGTGGGAACAACGTCAGACGAAATTCTTGCAGCGTTTGGAATTCTAGCTTATCAGAAGGTATGGTGTACAGTAGCTAAAAAATCCATCACTGAGTCTAGATAAGGTCTTTGCATGCAATGTTCTGATATCAAAGTATGTGTGTAATGGAAGACATATAACATATGATAGGCTGCAATCTGCACACCAATTCTTTTACATGACGATTTGTGTAATAATTATCAAAGTGTGCTACTTATCGGAGTGAAGACTTTTCGTATGGTGGGTTCAATGGAAAATGAACCATGAAACTCCATACACTTACCAATCGTTTTATTATATATATTCTGGTGCATTATATTACTGGAAAGAAGGCGGCAATTTGGACGGGATTTAAATCATGAAATAGACGACATTCTTGGGACAATTTATCCAGCTTTCATAGATTCTAAGTGTTTGTATTGATTAGTGTTTTAGAATAATCTTGTTATGTCTATGTTATAGTAGTTAAGGTTGACTTGATTCAGTATCGTACTTTTATTTCGTTTTAGTTTCATTTTGATTTCGTTTCAGTTTAGTATGTTTTGGGAAGGACTTCCTTTTGGACCCCTCGCCTGTTGTTCCTCGTGATATGCACAATACATAAAACCCTATAATTCCTAACGAATTAAACTACCCATTGAACCTAATTGACCCTATCCATAAAGGTCTTTGGTTTAAACGATTTCTTCCTTTTTTGCTATGAGAACTTGATGTTTGCCTCCACGATTCAAAGTGATACTGAACAGTCTTCCCAAGTTTAGCTTATTTTAGTCTAGTCTAGTCTAGTCTAGTCTAGTCTAGTCTAGTCTAGTCTAGTCTAGTCTAGTCTAAGTCTATTCTCGTCTAGTCTAGTCTACTCTCGTCTAAGTCTACTCTCGTCTAAGTCTATTCTAGTCTAGTCTACTCTCATCTAGTCTAAGTCCACTCTCGTCTAATCTAGTCTGGCCTAAGTCTACTCTCGTCTAATCTAGTCTACTCTCGTCTGGTCTAAATCCACTCTCGTCTAAGTCGACTCTTGTCTAGTCCTAAGTTTACTCTCGTCTAATCTAGTCTGGCCTAAGTCTACTCTCGTCTAATCTAGTCTACTCTCGTCTGGTCTAAATCTACTCTCGTCTAAGTCGACTCTTGTCTAGTCTCAGTCTATTCTCGTCTAATCTAGTCTGGCCTAAGTCTATTCTCCTCTAGTCTAGTCTACTATAGTCTGGTCTAAATCTACTCTCGTCTAAGTCGACTCTTGTCTAGTCTCTGTCTATTCTCGTCTAATCTAGTCTGGCCTAAGTCTATTCTCCTCTAGTCTAGTCTAGTCTACTCTAGTCTGGTCTAAATCTACTCTCGTCTAAGTCGACTCTTGTCTAGTCTCAGTCTATTCTCGTCTAATCTAGTCTGGCCTGTCTATTCTCCTCTAGTCTAGTCTACTCTAGTCTGGTCTAAATCTACGCTCGTCTAAGTCTACTCTTGTCTAACTAATCTAGTCTAGTCTAGTCTAAGTCTACTCTCGTCTAGTCTAATTCTATTCTCGTCTAATCTAATTTAGTCTAGCCTAGTCTAGAGTAGGATATTCTAGTTTGGTTGCTTAATTTATTGACGTGTACTTGAGTTCAGTGACATGTTATATATCCCGTAGGGTGCAAGTTTGACTCAAATGATGGTTGATTTCCTGACCAAAGAAACCTTCACCAGCGGCATAACACAATACATCAAGAAACACAACCACAGTAATGTGGAATCCGATGACTTGTTTGAAGTATTAACAGAGGTGAGTGATAGTGTTAAAATGATATGTACTTTCAAGTTGTATTCAGCCTCGAAATAAATCAAGCCAACCTTATTTGCTAAAAGGATGTATGTGTATACGTAACAGAAGACACAGATGAAATCTACCAGGGCGAAGGCCTAGGCAACTTGGATAGGGGAACCTAAATATCCATTATTCATCACTTAAACTCGTTAAAACTAATTCTATAGCCTACATTTCAACACACTGGTCTGTCTTGTATCATGCTTTACATTCTAATTCAGGCCGACGCTGGAAAGACCAAATTGAATGTGAAATTAATCATGGATACATGGATACTTCAGATGGGATATCCCGTTGTCAGTGTGACACGTGATGTCGAAAATCCATCGATAATTCACACAGATCAGGAGCATTTTCTGTTGGACCCCGAGGATGAGCCAACGGACAAGTATGGAGACATGGGGTAAGATGACAGCTCACATACAACGTAGTGTCCATGAAGTGTCACTCAATTACTTGTCAAACGTTGAAGTGTAAAGTCGAAATGGAGAATGAAAGGTTTCGATGTGAAAGTTGCCTCAACGCCTGTCAAAAGTTTATCTGATGTATACTAGTAAACTCAAGGGACTCATCTGAAATCGATTCTGAAACGCCATGGCATGATGTGCCGTTACTGTTATTGCAGTTTCCGATTCTGAATTTAAATTTACGTGAATTCACAATGATGATACTGCCTAACACATACAGTGATATATCATCCATATGGAACAGATAGGAAAATGTAACCAACCCGTACTTCACATATCACCAGCCACTCTTACTTCTAGTAAATCCTTCCCAGAATGGTTAGAGTAATCTCAAGGGGTAAAAACACTCGTTCAATATGGATCACCAGTCTGAGAGTGGAAAGTAAAACGACCCTATGAAAGTATCAAATATTCAACTCCCACTACAGTAGTTGGCTTTAAGTATGACTGTCGTTTATACAACGACTGGATACACTAATTAATTATGTAAAATGTCCATATCTTTACACCAACAGATACAAATGGTACGTGATGTTGACTTACACTCACGATGGTGAAAGAGCGTTTGAGAATCCTGGGCGAACATGGCAAAACCGTGGACCAGGTAACCACAGAGATATTTTTGCAGGCTCATCTAAGTTCTGTAGCTTTTGCAGCTGTTATATTGTATTGTATTTTGTATATATTGTATTGAAATATACAAATGTAACTGAACCTAGATCTAATGATACAATATATATTTCAGCTCATCAGACCTCTACAGTCTACTGTAACAGACTCTACAACGCGGCTATAGTGGTTTGAGATTTTAGTAAACATCAGTCACAATCGGTTCATCTCCTATTTGAAACGGTTTAGTTCGTAATCTACTGGTATGCCCTCCTAATGTTCTTACATGTGTTTTTAAACCAACAGTCAGCATACAGTTAAATGGAGCAACTGCCAATGATTGGGTATTATTCAATATCCACCAAGCTGGTTACTATCGTGTCAAGTATGAAAATGATAACTTGGACAAACTGGCTGTCCAGCTTAAGACCGATCACGAGGTACGTTGTACGTTCAACCTTTGACTAGTTTTTTTTCGTCAATACAATCAGTCACATTAATTATTAAAGTTAATATCACATACTACTTTACAAGTTTGTGGCTAGCTTTCTTTTACATGATATCATTAGATGGCACTCGGTAGCGCTCATACTTCCGTCAACACCGAGCAGTGCTCCTCAAAGCAAGTTGTACTATTCATGTCATTTTCTGGGAAATCGTGGCACGGTGTTTCTTCTATATCCATCTTTTGATGTTGAATTGTCACATATGCAATTTTTCACCCTAGATATACTTATCCCAATTATCAAGAAGCCTTCAGAATATATATTCCCGGTCCGAGATCCTCACCTGGAACCAGATCTCCACTATAAAATATGTAATCATTTAGCTCTTGATTCTATAGGTAACCTTTCCACAGAGTTCATCGATATTTTTCACACCCCTTGCAAATAAACAAACAAATATAAGTGAAGACATGCAACCTCCGTCCAACCTGGTTGGGGGTGGGGGTGGGGATGGGGGTTAATAAGTAAATTGTCACCATCTTTCTGAATCATCGTAGGTTATACCTGTACGCAGTAGAGCGGCACTGCTATCAGATTCATTTACTCTTGCTGATGGACACCAACTCGATGAGTTAGCTGCATGGAAACTAACAGAGTATTTAGACGACGAAAAGGAATACATTCCATGGAGAACCACTACAGACAGTCTCGGTCGAACAAAAATCATGCTAAAGAGAACGTCGGCGTATGGACATTATGAGGTATGGATATTTGTGGAAATAATAAGTGGTTCATTTAGACTAACTTTGGTAACAAAAAATGTTGACAGTAGTATAAAAAATGTATAACCTCCTTGCATTATTCGTGTAAATATTGTAACTGTATTGTACATGTACGCGAATACGAATATGAATACGAATACGAATACGAATACGAATACGAATACGAATTATTATCGGAATACGACTATATGAATATGAAAGGCAACATGAGAAGTAAATGATCCCAGCCTCGGAAACTTTGAATCTATTTACTGCAATACTCTTGACTATTAAAATTAATGTTTTAATTGCAATTACAACATTTCCATGTGAAGGTCAATTTGTCAAATTAATGTGACCAATTGTATCGATTTATTCTTCTCCTACACGTATGACAACATATCCCTCTTAGTATATTCTTTCTGACTCGTAATTTAATTTTCTTTATCCTTTCATTCCTAACTTGACCCAGAAATACATGAGACATCAAATATCACCTTTGTACGGTGATCTTGGATGGCAATTCACTTTGGACGATTTACTGAATTAGTAAGTATATTCAAACATTTAGTTTGTTTTATGTAATTTTCCAGATAGAGGCTTCATATCGTTTATACCGTGATTCAACAGCTATATCACATGATGTATTAGTTATATCGCATAATTCAATAGCTCTATCACGTGGTTCAATCGCTATATCATATTATTGAACAGCTATATCACATGATTCAATAGCTATAATAATATCACATTGATTCGACAGCTATATCACATGATGTATTAATTATATCATATGATTCAACAGCTATATCACATTGATTCAACAGCTATATCACATGATGTATTAATTATATCATATGAATCAACAGCTATATCACATTGATTCAACAGCTATATCACATGATGCATTAGTTATACCATTTGATTCAATAGCTGCCCTACATAATTCGGTCTCATGATACAATAGCTATATAAGATGAGAAAAATATGCTGTAGTCTTTGTACAACTCCCTGAAAATATAAACTGAGGTTTGTGTAACTTTTTTTCGTTTAGTCTGAACAGACTTGTTGGTATAAATGTTGCATGTGCACATGGTCACACTGATTGTGTAGACGAGTGTAAAAAACAGTACACGGATTGGATGACTACTGGTAACAATTCGTAAGTATAGCTGTTAAGAGTAACTAATATCTAACATGCGTCCAATTTGCTGTGTATGTATTACAATTCTAGTGTTTCCGATAACAGAATAATATGTTTCGTTTATGACGATAAGGGGATATCAAATACAATGTAGTAACTTTTAAATATCACCCCACACCCCTCCCAACGGTTTATCAATGTTGTAGTTCTCACATTAAAGGGGATAGTTGGTCAGGTCTTCGCTATAATTGCTGTACGTTATTGTTGCTGCTGCTGTTTTGTTGTTACAGTCGTTGATGATGATGATGATGATGATGATGATGATGATGATGATGATGATGATGATGATGATGATGATGATGACGACAACGACGACGGTGGTGGTGGTGATATGATGATGATGTTGTTGTTGTTGTTGTTGTGGCTGCTGTTGTTGTTGTTGTTGTTGTTGTTGTTGTTGTTGCGTTGTTGGTGGTTGTAGTTAAGGTTGTGATGGTCTATCAATATGATATAGAGAAATATACTATTTAAAGTACTAGTGTCTCACTTTAGAGATTGATTCAGTGATGGGAAAAAAGTTGACGAAAAAAATAAAGAAAAATTATATATACATTCCTATTTCTATTCAAAAAAGTATATAAATGATTAATTTACAGGATGATAAGAGACGATACCAAAGCTGTAGTCTACTGTATAGCTATCAGATATGGTGGAGAAGCAGAGTGGCAGTTTGCTATGGATATGTACGAAAGTAAAATAACACCAGCTGGTGATAGAAGCTATTTACAGACTTCAATGGCATGTACACATATCCCATGGTTACTGACAAGGTAAAATCAACAAATTCCCTATTTTTTCTAGATATGCACAGGTATGCAAGGCAAGGCCTCCCTACTATGACCGCAAGTTAGTTTCGTACTTCTCGCCTTCAAACTGTAAATAGAAAGTTGTGTCACCGTTCCGCCCTCAGCGGCATTCTCTGCCTTTTCGCTAGAAATTGCTCCATATGCAGATATGATATAGATGCGAGAGAGGTTGGCCGATGTCCAAGGTCACCCGACATGTTGCACAATTCAATGAAACGTGTTACTTTCACTGCATAACTTTTAGTATAATCCCAACATATATATCAGAGGTCTTACTAACAGTATATCAAAATATGCATTTTTAACTTCGCATCTATTTTAGTCATATTTATTAATAATCTTGCGTTATGAGTTATTCATATCTAGTCAACGTCAAATATAAATGTGCATATAATATTAACAATGTTAGTATTGTTATAACTCTGTCGAGCAAAGACTCTTTCTCCAGCATACATATACTCTGACAGCATCGCTATAAATAGGAATATGCAAAGAAACCGTAGTGTTGTTTGTGTTGTAGTCTAGTTCCTATACCGTATACGGTATCGTTACGATTTACACCCCCCCCCCACTCACAAGTGGTTTAGTTAGAAACCACGTTGGCATCCAGTCTGTTTGTGTTGCATCGTTATTAAAACATGACTATCGAATTGGCCAGACCATAATTTACATATCACACCCCTCAAGAATGTGACACGCTATTTTCATAGCCCAGGATAGTTTTGACATAAACGTGTGAATTCTTAGTGTCTGACAGAATTCTAGATCAGGTCTGTTAATTCCGATGACTTCCTATACAACCTATAAACAGATATATGGAATATTCCATGGCAATGGATTGGGCAACTATCGGAATACGCAATGTGAGGAAATATTCACCGGTTGGCTTTTCCATTGCATGGTCCTTTGCCCTTGATCACTTTGATGATTTATATGAAACGTAAGTACTTGGGTAGTTATTTATTTACGACACTCTTTTTATTTCCTTAGAAACTTTATTATGGATAATGAGATTATTTAGATATCATATATTCCCCAATATTAGTCTTCGCCGTTCAGCCAAGGAATATACGAGTGATCTAGGGGCTTTGTCACTACGAGTACTGGTCGCTAGACTCGTAGCGACAAAACCCCATTGGTTATTTTACTGTAATGTTCACCTTTTTATTTTCTGGGTATAAAAAAGGAATTCCATTCAAATAATATGTTATGTACCTGTGGCCTTTATGATACAGCGCACGATGCGAGGCTTTCATAATTACAGACAAACCAGCCAATCGTGATGAGTTTGGCGACAATAACACCATTCGTTACTTAGATTGACATAAATGAATACAAACAGCCTCGATTTTTTCATTAGATTATGGACTTTCTCTTTTATATTTTATGAAATTATATTGATACTGAGGGTATTACTGTTTCACAGTTAACTCAATCTGAGAAACTACCAACAACCACCGATGACGAATGCCCTTATTTGGAATCGTATATACATGTAGCAATGAGGTTAATTAGATTTGTCATTGTGGTGTATCAATATAATTGAATAGACAATAAATGTGTCAAATCTTTTGGATTACTGTGCTGCTGCCAGTTTGAGGAGTTGAATCACTTTTAATATTCTTACCAAAAAAAACCCTACAGGTATGGAGACGCCGCATATTACACCATGTGGGAGTTCTCGGAAGAAATGAACACCGATAGGGATAAAAATGACGTGAGTTGAACTAAATATTTACGTCAGTCTGGTTTTTGGTACATGCTTGTGATCACTAAATTGTCATCAGTGGGACATAAAGTAAAAGTTACAGTTGACTGTATTACTAGTAAATTTCAATTTTGAAGAATATCCAGTATTCCTGTAAAATTGGTCAGTACGTTCAACAATACATTACACTTGTTGAAGTGCCAGGCAGAAATTATATTGGTGTTTTCTGAGGAGAAGGTTTGTGTGACCTAAAATACAACTCAACAGTTACTATCATTTTATCCTTTCTACGTTCTACTGCCCTCAGCGTTCATTTGACAAAAATGTCATTTCCCTTTCATCCTTGATTTATTGCTCTTACC